>NC_135497.1:112885307-113022807 GCF_052857255.1 Amblyomma americanum | reverse complement strand
TTTTCACCCAGTGAACCCGAGCACCAGGCTAGGGGAAAGCTTGTACACATTTATCGCTGGTGGGTAGCTGGGAGCACTAGGAATCATGCCCCACACCTCCCATTTGAGGCAAATGCTCATACCACTGAGGCACTACACGCATCTGCATCCTGCGGATCTCAGCTGTGAGCGAACACACCAGCACTTGTCCCATCCTCTCCTTTTTGGCCTCGTGCCATTGCACTGGTTCACCAAGAAATAACACTTGCGTAAAAATAGTGCACTACAATTTGTAGGATACAGTAACTCGTCGGAAGTCGATTTGGAATGCATCATCTCCAGGCACAACACATATGGTAGCGTGGAATAAAACTGCAAGAAGCTAATGAAGCCATCCCAAGCAAGGTAATTATTTGTAATTTCCTTCGGATCTAACGAAAAGGGTTAAGCTTAAGCAAGTGACAACAGAGCAAGCCATGTAAAGAAAACTGATAGGTGTAACGTTAAGAGGTCGGAAGTGGGCAGAGTGGGTAAGGGAACAAACGCGTGTTAATGACATCATAGTCGAAATCAAGAGGAAGAATGGGCTTGGGGAGGGCATGTAATGCGAACGTAAGATAACCGCTGCTCGTTAAGGGTGACGGAGTTGATTCCAAGAGAAGGCTAGCGTAGCAAAGGGTGGCAGAAGGTTAGAGGGGCGGATGATATTAAGAAGTTTGCAGAAATAGGGTGGGCGCAGCTCCCAAAGGACAGGGTTAATAGTAGAGACATACGAGAGGCCTTTGCCCTGGAGTGGGTGTAGTCAGGCTGATGATGATGTTCCCGGATCTAACGTCGAAATTTATTTTTCTGCGTCCAAGTCTGCATTCACTCTAACCTGCTGCTGTCAAACCCAAGAAACGCTAGACTTCATTCTACCCCATTAACAACTACAACTACACTTATCTAAAATCACTCCTGGGTTACCACAGGGGATCGTTCTTGGTCCACTCCTCTATTTAATATATGGTAATGATTCACCTATCTCCGTGTCTTCTCCAGTTATGCTTTTTGCTCATGACTACATGATATGCCGTAATATTGTTTCTATCACTGACAGTGTTTGTAAACTGACCTTGATGCAGTACCCGCATGGTGCACATCTTGGCTTACGCCACTTAATACTTCTAAAACTAATCTTTTGTCTTTCACTTGCAGTTTTCGCATTCCCATAACTTATTACTTAAAGAACGATTCTGTCGAACTTGCAACTGCTTCTAAAACTAATCTTTTGTCTTTCACTTGCAGTTTTCGCATTCCCATAACTTATTACTTAAAGAACGATTCTGTCGAACTTGCAACTGCTTACAAGTTATACCTCAGAGTTCACCTGCATTCAGACATAACATGGCTTAACCACATTAATATAACTTTACCAACCACCATCCTCTTCCTCGGCCTGCTTAAGCAAAACCTCTGACTGGCTCCCCCACACCTGAAGAAACTTAACTTCATAGCACTCATTTGTCAGAAGATTGAATACGCACTAGCCATTTGGGATCCTGACCAAGCCTATCTCGTAGCTAACATTTAGTCCTTGCAGAACCAGGCGGCACGTTTTGTTTTCAGAATACTCATATGCTACCTGCGTCACTGCCTTAAAAAATCGCGCCGAATTAGAAGGCTTATCTCACTGCCGTAAACTATCACTACTAACGCTTTTCTATTAACTGCATCACCATCCATCTCTTCACCACGATTTATTCCAATCACCATCAGCCGCCTTTCCGCGACTCAACCAGCCCCACACAGAGTTAAACACACCGCGTGTCGTTCATCTGCATTTGCGAAGTCATTCATACCACACACTATCATAGATAGGAATGATATACCAGCGCATATAGCCATTGAATCTAACGCATTCGCATTTTTTGATCTCATCTGCAGAGACGTTGGCATTTGAAATGCTTCCAGTTTCCATGTTTTACATTTACTGAACTTTCTCGATTACTTCCGTTCTTTTCGTGCCTACTACGTAAATTGTAGTATTTGTCATGTCCATTACGCCTTATTATTTTTTAAACCTATACTTTGTATTATATTCTTTCTAATCGCCTGTTTATTTACTCTCTGGCGCTTAGTTATTTTTCCATGTTAAACCTTACCTGTTTATTGTCCTTTGCGTGTTAATGATGTTCCTTATACATGTTTTTACACTGACCCCCCACCCCCCTATGTATTGTCCTCGAAGGAGTACCTTTAGGTGTGCTACTCCCAAATGAGCACCTTTAGCTTTACCCCTCATATAAGGTCCTCACCCAAAGGCTCTTGAGGTATCTGTAATAAATAAATAAATAAATAAATAAATAAATAAATAAATAAATAAATAAATAAATAAATAAACAGCAGTGTCATTTTTGCTTTTACGGCTTATTTCCTCATCCAGCCAATTTCTTTAAAAAACAGTTGTTGTTCTTGTTCTGGATACGCACACGTTGATGCTTTTTGAGTGTTACACCGTTTTCTTTATGTTTGCAAAAGCTGTCGCTATGCCTTCTGTGCTTATATCGTTTTTTTTATTCTGTCCTATTTGCTGTTAATTCATTTTACTGCTTATATGTAACCTTTCTTTGTTTTTTGTGACCCTCATTTATTTTGATTTATATATGTATATACTGCCGTAATTTTGTTTTACTGTCGTATGTAACCCACTACTGTCTGTAATGCCCTCGGGATAAGGGTAAAGAAATAAATAAAAGTAAAAATTACACAAGGCAAAGTAAAAATTACACAAGGCAAACAAACACACACACACAAACACACAAACACACACACACACACACACACACACACACACACACACACACACACACACACACACACACACACACACACACACACACACACACACACACACACACACACACACACACACACACACACACACACACACACACACACACACACACACACACACACACACACACACACACACACACACACACACACACACACACACACACACACACACACACACACACTGTTTATGTACATGCCTCCAACAGAGCTGCACACAGTTGTGTGCAAAGCGTCACGGTAGTTGCAAGACGACAAAGTGCTTCATGTAACTGCCAACCTTTGACCTGAAAGCAGGTGAAGCTCCGAGAACCACCAAATTTGCTCCACTGAATTTAAAATTTGTGATCAGTAGATAACGCTCGCATTGCAAATGTTAGCATCAGGCTGAGGTAGATGTAGCTTCTTTTCTTGAACAGGTACACAATAAGGGATTGCCCTAGTCATGCAGCATTATTGTTCAAGACAGTGCACCCATGCACTCATGGCTGACAAAGCCAGCTTAAAATGCTCATTCCTTTCTTTCTTTGAGTATTCACTGTTGTAGTTAGCGCATGCTGTGTACTGTGCCCTGCATTCTAGCACCTTGGATATTTTGGCTTTGCAGGTAAACGTAGCCTGGAAGTATGCCAAAAATAAAGGGAGAAAAAAATTTTAATTTGGTTTTTCAGAGAAGTGTGCACTGTCTTCAGTAGGCATCAAAACCATGCCAAGACTGAAGGGGATGAAAGAAGGAGTGAAATATGAGAAAGTGGTGGCGTAGTGGAAAGCCCATAACAACTTAGGCCACCTGGGGATCTAATGTGCATGGAGGTTCCAAAGCAAACGAATACCTTTTCTGTTTCATCTCTATCAAAACGGCACTGGCTGCTGATCCGACATTGAATCCAGGATGAAGTGAGGGGCAGCATGGGAATAGCAGAGATCATCCTAGCAGTTGAATATGGTTTACTGCAGTCCCCGTGGCACAGCTGAAGACATCACTGCTTTCTCTTTTGAAACCTAATCTTCAAAGCTGCCTAAAGTGTTATAGTCACTTTTTAATTGTTACCTTCAATTTCCATGTGGCTCGGTTTCCGAACCAACTTCTGATGTCTGACGAGCATACACTTCCATCATATCTTGAAACTTGTACCAAAACAAAAACAAAGCACCAGAGAAAATTTTTAGCTACAAATACCAGGGATTTATTCGCAAAAAAGTGCGCATTGCCCAGCACTCTTCAAGTGCCACTTAGCAAACAGGCTACATATGTGTTTCATAACATTAGTTTGTGCACAGCTGTGACAATGCATAAATTGTAGTGCTAAAAGGGCCGCTCGCTTTCAGTCACTACAATTTCTCAAACGGACACAACATTGAGAAATAACTTATTTTTTCAAACCTGCACCTAGCATCTAAAATAAATCTGCGCATCCACAGCACCGCCGCTATATAGAAAAAGCCGCAGTTTCGCTATGTATGAAACGGTATGTAGTGTGCCGAGTGCACAATCCAGATGCTGCGAACACTTGTATATTGAATGTCAGAACCTGAGAGGCTCTGATCATATAATCAGAACAGCTTTTAACTCTGAATGCTTCCATGTGACCAAAGATAGTTCCTTAGCACAGATAAGAAAAGCTGCTAGCACCTACCAGTTTGAGCAAAATGCATTTCAAGACAGCTGCCCATAGAAATACTCGAAGAGGATATGATAAATTTCCTACGGAGCTGCAGGAAACCCTGCTATATGTGCCATACAACTTATACACGTTTGAAGCTTGCATGTTGATCAATGCATGACTCTCTACCGGAAATTTTTTTCGAAAATGGTACCAAAATGATCATTTATTACCCCCGCAGCAATCTTGACAAAGCAATGAATCATTTGGATGAGCTCTGCTCGCCTTAAACCATTTGTTGGTTTGCAGACAGATTGCAGCACGGGTGCTTAATGATCATTTCGGAAACTGAAAAAACGTGTATGCTAGGGCGCTAAAAGCGCAGGTCTCCGAGTACAGATCTAACTAATACCTGTGTAATGAACAGCATCATTTAGTGTGCAATTTATTTTTGTATGCGCTTCTGGTTTTCTTTGCTGTTGCTCTCTTGAATGAATGTACAACTTGTTTAATAGTGAAACAAGCACTGGTCGACATATATAACGCAATTCTTTAAGGATAACAGCAACAAAGACACAAGGAGAGCAGCAGGAAAGAGGCAATTAACAGGCTGATTAAAAACCGGACATTTCAATGCATTGCTTTAATAAACACCCCGCAATGCTTGCACATACGCTCACAAGCAAAGCAAATATGGTGCAGCAAACGAGAAATGATCAAATGTTGCCTTCTTGGCAATAAAAATAACACCTGGGTCATATATGTGTCACCTCTCGTTACGATATAATCACCACTACAACTATTGTCGCCATAACTACTTATAACTACTTCCGCTGCAGGAATAAGGCCTCGACCATTAGTCCCGAGTTCACCCTGTCCTGCAGAATATACTACACAATATTACAAACTTCAGCAACTGGACTGGTCCCAAAATACAGGAGAAAAGCTGCAGGTTAACATACCGGGCCAGTCCGGTCAAGACTGTAGGCGTGCTCTGCTGTTAGAAAAGAAATAAGGTTCTCCACCAGGACGATGAGATTAGGCCAGACAGAAACCAAGATTAAAAGGAAGTGTATAGCATGCTAGATAGGTATCAATTTCATCACTCAGAACGAAGTGGCTTATCAGTTTGTTTAATTGGTTCTTGATGCCTTCTTGGTGCACCTTTTTGCCAAGCATGAGACCATGCGTGAATGTGAGGACAGGCAGGCACAGACTCAACATTGCGAATAAAGAAATTCACCAAAGTGAGCACCTGTCCCACTTTTTTCCATTACTCTCTGTATGCCTTTCGCAACGCTTTTTCATGGGTCATTATCAAACCTTGCAGCTTGCCACCTCAGCAACACTGAACAGAAAATTTTCATTGAAAGTCTGAAGGTAGGTGGAACTTCGCAGATAGTGAATGCACACCAGAGGGTGCAATGTTTGATGCCCAATGCCCTTATACAACATAAAAATAAAAAAGTCATAGTTGATTAGCGTAGTTAGGCCCAAGGCGAATGAGGTGTGCCAGTAGTTCAGTTTTCACTTTGGTTCCGGTGTTCAGATCCATTGTTCGTGGATAGCAGTTGGACTGTTGTAATGTTCATATTTGTGGAACTTGGTCATTGCGGCACCCGACACTTTTGTATACAACACCTTGCATACAACATACGATAATGAGAAATACCTGTAACATGGCACATAATAATCAGAAAGTGTCCTGCAGTCAGGGGTGTGCCATCCACTGCAGCCAGACAAAATGAGTCCTTACTTCTTTAAAACTGCGCCAAGTGCCTTAAAGAAACCACCAAATGATATATACCACATTTACGAAAAGTTCACAAGCGATCAGTATTCCATCACTCATCACCCACACCAGAAAAAAATTTAAGCTAGCTGGCTTTGTTAAGATTAAAAATGATTCCTCACATTGAACCCACACTTGCTGGCCAGCCGAAAAAAAGAAAACAGGTCTGCACTGCACCTTGCTACGTCCCCGATCCGGCCTACAGCACTTCAACACACCCAATAGCAAGGCTCGCCCAGATTTCCCACTATTTCACAGGGGAAGAGGCAGTTAAGAATGTGTGCCAAACTGTTGCCCAAATCAATTCCGAGCAGTAATTTTTAAGAAATTTTCTTTTTATATTGTGTTCTTATCTCCATATTCGTCATATGTCCTGAAGTGGTGCAAGAACTCTCTATGAACCCTGGGACCCACCTTAAGAGCCACGATGAATTTTGTCTCCTTTTCTCGGGCGAGGTACACTCTGCCAAACTTGATTTTCCCCAGTGGCCGGCCAATCCCAAAATCTTTAAGGCACCACTCTTTGACAGACAAGAACTGAACAAGAGCTATGATGTGTAGTTCACCTATACGTCACGTGATGCGCAATAAAAACGGCAATATAGTTACTGATACGTTTGTTGTCATTCCATTTCTTGTGGTAGGCTGGCATAAGTGTTGTAGTGAATTAATCCTACTTATCAGAATTTATACTGCAGTGTTTTTATGCATCATGCGACGAAAGTCAATTGTATATTACTTAGCAGTCGGCGGCAAATACCAAGTGGTGAACCATATGCTCTTGGTGAAGGTGATGACGATTATGGATTTTTATGGCGCAAGGGCATCTAGGGCCCAAGAGCGCCATGGCACAGGGCTTTTTCTATTTCTCAAGGTTTGGTCAAAGACCCATTTCCCAAGCATTTCACCCTAAAGAATTCGAGCACCATACCAGGGGAAGCTTGTAATTATTGTATCACCGGTAAGTACCCGGGGGCAGTGGGTATCGAACCCCGCACCTGCCACATGCGATGCGGATGCTCAACCACTTGGCCACCGCTGCTGTTTACGTATTCTTGGATACTTGCGCTCCTCAGCCGCCGAAAAACCAAGTAACGACTTTGGCACCTACTGGTAAACACACACATGAACCTCTAGCGCATTTACAAGACAATTAAAAAGACACAAACAAAAACAGTGCAGAGGATCCATCGATACATTAAGTGCCATATATGTTGCTTGTATGGAATTGCAGTGGAAAGTGGTTATAGTAGCAGCTGCTTTGTTGCTTGACGGCCACGTGAGGCCCATGCAGCGTCCGCTAGGTCTCCTCGTACTGTCTGTTTTTCATGGATGCATTATTTTTTTCTGAAAATATTTAACAAAGCTTTCTCGAATGCATTGGAGCGTACAGAACAAATGTTGAGAAACTGTCGTAGGGACAGGAATTCCAAAAGTTAAACCAAGGTGTTTAAAAAAGCTCAAGGAATTATACCAATGCAGATATTTCGGTTGTAAGGTAACAAATATTTCCACGGACCTCGAATATGATACCAGCTGAACGCTAATAAAGTCATCACTGTATGCAAGATGACTTCCTTGTGGCGCCCATCGCCTTAAAAATGTGTTACTTGCCAGTGACAGGCCTGAGCGAGTAAACACAATGAATGCATTACATACATGTCCTGTGCACAAACTTTACTGCAGTCACATGCTGTAGAGACGGTTGGTGCCACTACGAGGTACGCCAGTTTTATTTCACCATGAGCCAACTTATTTCTAAAGTTTGGCTCCCCGCTGGCCAGCAACACCTTCTTTCTCCCTTCGGCAGCGCCACAAAGAAGCTGATTTCCTGCACTGTACCATCGCGTGAAAAACAAGAAACATACGAGTGGTCCGCACAGGTAAGTGCCACCGACCTGTCGCGAAGCCCGACGGTTTCATAGCGCAAATCGCGTACCCCGTCTGCTGAAGCTGCGAGTAAGGAAAAAAACCTACAGTCAGCGAGTTTTGCCGGCACACACAGAAATAACGGCTACGGCCAAAATTTATACAGAGGCTGTGCTTGAAGAAGATGAATCTTAAAAGAGACAAAACTTGCGTAAGAAGCCACCCGCTATCGATCGGTGGCAGTAGAAATCATGCAAAGGTCACAAAGAAACGACCTCATCGACGCCACTCTGCGGTCTCTTCGCGCGCCTTCACCCGGAGGCTTTCGCTAAATTCTTATATTCGAAGGCGCCGCATTATCAATCGATACCATCGCACACTTGCGCTGTCGTGAAGCAGCTCTGTCAACAACTTGCAGGGCTATGATGGAGCGACGAAGAACATTATGTACATTCGGCGGGCAAGTACGAAACAACATCGCGTGTCCACAACGAAGTACTCTCACAGCACTCGGCTCAATCGGGAGAATTCTGAATCTGGGACTGCGTAAACCGTGAACTGAAAGGAAGATTCGCCGAGCTCGAATCTAACAGGAGAGCTCGGTCAAACAGCAGTGGGCCGATGCACGAGAGAGAGACGAAAATGCAGATTGCGCATAGACACGTTCAATGAAAAGCGCACCAGTCTCTTCCGGCTCGGAGTACTCACGACTCGTCTGGGTTCGGGAGGCTTGAGAGTTATTGGCCGGGAAAAAAACAAAATAAGAAAAACTGTGACGTCACATCTATGATGATGTGAATACTGCCCTATGGGTTCCGGGCGGAGAAAGGAGAAGTGTGGCAGCGTGCAGGGCGAGCCGGTGCGCGTGCACAATCGAACGTTGCAGCCTGGCTTCGAGGCAGTTGCTGTGGTTGGTTGAGTGGCGGGTCGTATTTTGGAGCTCGGCCTTTCCCCAAGGCCAGAGAGCCCGCACCGGCTGGGCATCCAGGTCTGGGGTCTGGCTTCCCGTGCACGCTACCCACCACGGTACCCTGCCTGCTGTCTCCAGCCTCCCGCTAGCCAGGCGGCATACCGGTGAGCACCCGCCTGCTGACTCCGGCCTCCCGGTAGCCAGGCGGCCAACCGATGCGCTCATCCCTGCTTGTACCGGCCTCCTGATACTTCCCCGGTGACCGGGCTGCACCTCCGCCACCGTGTGCTTCTGGGCCGACTAAGACTGTCGCACCGGAACCCATTGTCAGACGCTGATGTTCACCTCGACATAGGTTGTGAGTACCCTGCAGTGTGTGTGTGTGCGTGTGTAAAAGCAGGAGACATTATACCTTCGTCCTCGTCGCTCAAGAGGAAGTGCGTCATTATGCGGGGTGTGGCCTGTACTAGTGGCTAGGCCTCCTGAACGGTCCTGAGCCCATTAATTACATCACATTTTGCGAGCCTGCCAGGATACGTCAGCGAGAGGGCCGATTAGCTGATCCGTATTCACGCTGAGAGCTAAGCTTGAGCGGCAATCGACCTCGAACGTCTAACTACGTTGGGTACGCAACTGGGCCTCTCGGATGCGGAACTGAGAGAGGGTAGAAAGTGAACGCTCAGCACAGAGGGAGGTACGGGCTGCGGAAAGAGAGGAAAGTCGGGAAGCCGCTGCGAGAGGAAAATATTCTCGAATTCAAACTCAGACTCCAAGAAGGAATTAGGAGTAAGGAGACCGCTCTTGTGGAAACTCTCCCAGCGTAGAACCATGCCCTTTCTCTCAATCCGCAAAAGCTGTTATCGTTGTTTCATGAACGGTGCGACGACTTGCATGCACACTTACAGCGTTTGCATTCACACTTTCAAGGCACAGGGACACTATATCTCTTTGATGGTACCGTCACCCAATTAGCCGAGGCAAGAGTGCAAGCATACGCCCTACTTCTCAGGTGAGGTGACAGCACATTGCATGAAACGCCCCTCGTACGACGTCATTATCGGCAACATCCTAGGTGTCTGGGAACCGCCTGACCCCGACCCAGACTGGATGAACGCACGCGTTAGCGAGCATGACACGGCGCCAGTTCACCAGGGACACCTCCAGCCTAGAAATTCGGAGCGTTGTGTTACCGTCGTTGCCAAGATACAAGAGGATAAGTTAACGCCGTTGCATATGCCACTAATTCAGTGCTGTGACGTCACAACAAACCAATTAGCTGAAGAGCGGTGGAAGGATGCAACACTCAAACGGCTCTTCTCTAACCTCAATAAAGAGTTTGTATACGGCAGCGGTCATAAATACTTCTTCCGTGAAGAAGGAAATATCCTCTGCCGAGATTACATCGTGTCGACCGGCAGGAACTTCAAACATATAGTAGTAGCCGTAGCGTTCAGACCTCAAATTCTACAGATGGCCCATGAAAGCATCATGGCTGGGCACCAGGGAATACGACGCACGACCGATCGCACACTAGAGGATTTTTATTGGCTTGACCTACACGGAGATGTCACGCGATTCCTTAAGTCGTGCGATAAATGCCAAAGAACCACACCAAAGGGCAAGGTTGGCATTCTACCGCTTGGCAACAGGCTGCTGATCAATACTCCTTCCGAACGGATTTCCGTCGACCTCATACGGCATTTCTCACCCAAGTCTGATAAAGGCAACCCATACGTGTTCACGCTGATGGACTTCGCGACACATTGTCCTGACGCCGTCGCAATTCCTGTCATTGACGCTGTGCACGATGAAGAAGCGCTAGTAGAAATGTTTTCTCGCCTCGGTATCCCCCCAAAAATTGTAACTGACCAGAGAGCAACCTTTACCGATGACCTCATGAAGGATGTAAGCCGTCTACTCTCCATCAAGGTCCTCAAGACGTCGCCTTACCACGCGCTGGTGAATGGCCAGGCGGAAATGTTTAATGGAACTCTTAAGACGATGCTTAAGAGCATGTGCCAAGAATAGCCTAGGTCTTAGAATAAGTATCTGGCCCCATTCCTCTTCGCTTACCGTGAAGTTCCACAGGGAAGTCTTGGGTTCTCTCTGTTCCAGTTGATCTATGGACGTCATGTACGAAGGCCACTGACAGTACGAAATGAGCTCTGAACAAATCAGAGCATTGATGGAGAAACTCGCTCAACGTACGCCTATCTTGTCGACCTCAGAAGCTGGTTGGAAGACACGTGGAAACTTTCTCACGAGCAACTCGAGAAGGCACGCCAGAAACAGAAAACATACTATGACCATAAGAGTCACCCCACAAGGTTAGTCCCGGGCGACAAGGTGCTGATTTTGCTGCCTACAGATTCTAACAAGCTGCTCATGCAATAGAAAGGGCCATCCGATGTCCTTGAACAAAAAACGACGTGTATTACCTTGTACAGTTAGCGCACAAGAGCGAAGTTTTTCACATATATATGCTTAAGATAAGATGAAGAGCGCAAGCCCCCGGTGACGCGGAAAGTATCGGCCGCCGCAGAGACCGACCAACTCCCATTGGACCTTGAAGCGCTCAATGTGGAGTGCCCCGTAGAACTGCCTGCTCTGAATCTCCGTCAAACACAGTGCTCTGCGGACGTCCAATTCGTTTCAGGTCTTTCAGAGGCGCAGACTGAAGAAGTACGAAGTTTGTTCCGTGAATTCGAGTTTATTTTTGCAAGATTACACGTACGCCATCGACTGCATAAAAGAAACCGATAACGTGGGTGCTGATTATCTTAGCCGTGTTTGAATGCCCCACAATGACTTAGCTTAGTCACCATGTCGGATCCGATAACATTATTGCTTCTTTGCCTCCTGCTTGTGCGTGTTGACAACTGTATTCCTCAGCACGCGGACTTGCATCTGTATGTACATATGAACGTATGTCTGTAAACAGACAGGAACTGTGAGCATTCCTCGCGGGGGACATTTCCGTTCTATCCCCCCCCCCTCTCGTGGTTCCAAAACAATTGTAAACCACTGTCTTGAAACTGGGGGAGGTTGTGATAATGTGGATTGTGCTCTATGGGTTCCGGCAGGAGAAAGAAGTGTGGCCGCGTGCGGCGTGCCGGTGCGCGTGCGCAATCGATCCTTGGAGCCTGGCTTTGAGGCAATGGCTGTGGTTGGTTGAGCGGCGCGTCGTGTTTTGGAGCTCGGCGTTTCCCCAAGGCCAGCTAGCCTGCACCGGCCGGGCATCGAGGTCCGGGGTCTGGCTGCCTGCGCACGCTACCCCCCACGGTACCCTACATGCTGTATCCACCCTCCGGCTAGCCAGTCGGCCTACCAGTGAGCACCCGCCTGCTGACTCCGGCCTCCCGGTAGCCAGGCGCACTACCGACGCGCTCCTGCCTGCTGGTACCGGCCTGCTGATACTTCGCCGGTGACCGGGCTGCACCTGCACCGCCGTGTGCGTCGGCGCCGACAAGGACTGTCGCACCAGAACCCAAAGTCTGATGCTGATGTTCACCTTGACATAGGTTGTGCGTGCCCCGCAGTGTTTGTGTGTGTGTGTTAGTGTGTATGCAGGTGATTGTATACCTTCCTCCTCGTCGCTCAAGAGAAACAGCGTCGTTATTGGGGTATTCACACGGGCGATGTAATTCTTCCCTAAGTGACGGCGGCTGCTCACACGTCATGCCTTCGAGAGAGCTCGCGGCGACGCACCATCATATTTTGCTCCCGCGGCCGCCGCCGACCAAGGAGGGGACCGTTCATTCAGCCTGCGCATTCACTCCCCGTCTCCCCGGGAGATGTGGCATGCCTGGGGTGCAGCCCGCTAGCGTCTTTCTTCATTTGGCTGTTCCCCATCGGGTTTCTTTTCTCTCATCTCCCCTCATATCGCGCATCTATTCTGTTTTCCCCTTCGTCTTCTCTTTTTTTCGCCAAACCCCGCAAGGGAATTGATTTGGCCCCTTGGTTCCTTTTTGACAGCTGCCCCTCTGCCTCCGCAGCACGGACGTTTCGCTCGTCCTTCTCGGCGTCTCGCTGCTAACCCAGGCTGAATCCGAGAGCAGGGACGGACTTCGGCGGATCGGCGACGTCGCTCACTCCTCTCCGCATCCATCCTCGCCGATGTCCCCAGTTTGATTACCGCTTTATACGGCGGTCTGTAACATCGTTATGTGAGTATTGTTCAGAGGACTTGACGCGTATTGCTTTTTCTTGCGCGTCTCACCATTCCCAAATGGAATGTTTTTTTTCGGGAGCACTGCCCTGAACTGCGTTAGAATGACATATAATCGGCAGAAAGAAAATTTTGTTTGCAGTTGCATGACACCATGTATATGCCAAGTTATCAACAAACTTCAGTGGTCCATGGGCTTGTTCGCCCGTCATGTTCATATTCAGGACTCTCCTGCCCCAGTTTTTGTGCGTAGTGTTTGTACGCAGATAGTGTGTGCACTAGCGTTCAGTCATGGGTAGAGTGCCATATAAGCTGGCTGCGCAGGCTTTGTCTTCTTGGACATTTTTGAGTCATTACTGAAATAACAGTGCATAAGAGGAAAAACAAAGAAAACCGCAAGGCAGCGCTTGTCTTGGGGGGGGGGGGGGGGGATTTATGCCCTCTTGGAGTAACGCACCAATCGCTCTTGAATTTTTTCGTCAAAACAATGGGGTCCAGCATGATTATCGTGTGCAAAGTTTCTGTATTTATGGGTAGGGCCGTCTGCCCCCTCCTCCCACCTCTCTATCAATAAACCCCTAGCTTGTCTTGCTGTTTTTTTTCTACTGTTTGCCTCATACTTCACACTGTAAATTGAGAATGTATCACCAACTTGCCTGGAAGTCATTCCTGTTCATGATTGAACTACATATATATAGTGCAAGCAATGCGCTATCTCTTCTTGGAGCAAAAATGAACACCTATCCAATAAGTACATACAAGTGTAAACAGAAGAAGTAAACAGATTCAGTAGCCTTGTACTCCTGTTTACGCGTGCCCTAATAGAAATTCGAGGCTTGGCATGTGCATGATAATAGTGGTCGATCCTGTAGTTTCTCGTGAAGACACAATAGTTCATGATTTCTGCTAGGACAGGCACCATTCACAAACAAAATATTGTGCTTTGTTTACTTGTGCTTGCATCTATACATGTGATGGTTGATGTTTAATCGGAACAGTGCAGTGTAGTGCTGTCATTCAAATTGTGGGATAGTGGCATGTGTTTCTTGATTGGTGTAATGCTCAGAATCTGGCATTGCTGGAGTATAACTTTCAGCCATGTGTGTTCTTTTTCTTTATTGCAGGTCTGTCAAGGAGTGGTGCCTTAAAGATTTCGAGATTGGCCGGCCACTGGGCAAAGGAAACTTTGGCAGAGTGTACCTCGCCCGAGAAAAGGAGACAAAATTCATTGTGGCTCTTAAGGTGGGTCCCAGGGTTTCTAGCAAGTTCTTGCACCACTTCAAAACATATGACGAATATGGACATAAGAACACAATATGAAAAGAAAATTGAAGCGCAAATAGAAGCTGTCAGTTTGGTACAGCAATGTTGGCACAAGAACAAATGAAAACTTGCCCGCTTCTGGCGCATTCAACCATCCGTTCCGATGATGGCTTTTTTCATTACCTTCCTGTGGCTTCTTTCGTTGCGCTCATCATTTACTGGTATCATTCAAAAGGTCCCTTCAATGATTATCATGGGCATATTCTAAAGCAACAAACAAGGTGGTTTTTGTGACTATTCCAGTCAAGTTTAAAAGCTCTCGGTGGACGCTATAATTTACAAATATTTCTTAAAAATTACTGCTCGGATTTGATCTGGACAACACCTTGGCACACATTCTTGACTGCCTCTTCCCCTGTGAAATAGTAGGAAATCTGGGCGAGCCTAGCTATTGGGTGTGCTGAAGGGCTGTAGGCAGTATCAGGGACGTAGCAAGGTGCAGTGCAGACCTTTTTCTTTTTTTGGCAGGCCAGGCAGTGTGGGTTCAATGTGAGGAATCATTTTTAATCTTAACAAAGCTAGCTAGCTTAAATTTTTTTCTGGTGTGGGTGATCAGTGCTGGAATATTGATCGCTTGTGAACTTTTCGTAACCTTGGTATGTCATTTCGTGGTTTCTTTAAGGCACTTGGCGCTGTTTTAAAGAAGTAAGGACTCATTTTGTCTGTCTGCAGTGGATGGCACACTCCTCACTGCAGGACGCTTGCTGATTAGTATGTGCCAAGTTACAGGTATTTTTTATTATCGTACGTTGTATGCAAGGTGTTGTATACAAGGTGTCGGGTACCGCAATGGCCAGTTCCACATATGTGGACATTACTACAGTCCAACTGAACCAAAGCGAAAACTAGACTGCTGGCACACCTCATTCGCCTCTGGCCTAACTACGTTAATCGACTATCAGTTTTTTATTCGGATGTTGTACAAGGACATTGGGCATCAAATATTGACCCTCTGGTGTGCATTCACTATCTGCGAAGTTCCACCTACCTTCAGACTTTCAATGAAAATTTTCTGTTCAGTGTTGCTGAGGTGGCAAGCTGCAAGGTTTGATAATGACCCATCAAAAAGCGTTGCGAAAGGCATACAGAGAGTAATGGAAAAAAGTGGGACAGGTGCTCACTTTGGTGAATTTCTTTATTCGCAATGTTGAGTCTGTGCCTGCCTGTCCTCACATTCACGCATGGTCTCATGCTTGGCAAAAAGGTGCACCAAGAAGGCATCAAGAACCAATTAAACAAACTGATAAGCCACTTCGTTCTGAGTGATGAAATTGATACCTATCTAGCATGCTAGACACTTCCTTTTAATCTTGGTTTCTGTCTGGCCTAATCTCATCGTCCTGGTGGAGAACCTTATTTCTTTTCTAACAGCAGAGCACGCCTACAGTCTTGACCGGACTGGCCCGGTATGTTAACCTGCAGCTTTTCTCCTGTATTTTGGGACCAGTCCAGTTGCTGAAGTTTGTAATATTGTGTAGTATATTCTACAGGACAGGGTGAACTCGGGACTAATGGTCGAGGCCTTATTCCTGCAGCGGAAGTAGTTATGGCGACAATAGTTGTAGTGGTGATTATATCGTAACGAGAGGTGATACATATTTGACCCAGGTTTTATTTTTATTGCCCAAGAAGGCAACATTTGATCATTTCTTTTTGCTGCACCTTATTTGCTTGGCCTGTGAGCGTATGGAGAAGCATTGTGGGGTGTTTATTAAAGCAATGCATTGAAATGTCCGGTTTTTAATCAGCCTGTTAATTGCCTCTTTCCTGCTGCTCTCCTTGTGTCTTTGTTGCTGTTATCCTTAAAGAATTGCGTTATATATGTTGACCAGTGCTTGTTTCACTATTAAACAAGTTGTACATTCATTCAAGAGAGCAACAGCAAAGAAAACCAGAAGCGCATACAAAAATAAATTGCACACTAAATGATGCTGTTCATTACACAGGTATTAGTTAGATCTGTACTCGGAGACCTGCGCTTTTAGCGCCCTAGCATACACGTTTTTTCAGTTTCCGAAATGATCATTAAGCACCCGTGCTGCAATCTGTCTGCAAACCAACAAATGGTTTAAGGCGAGCAGAGCTCATCCAAATGATTCATTGCTTTGTCAAGATTGCTGCAGGGGTAATAAATGATCATTTTGGTACCATTTTCGAAAAAAATTTCCGGTAGAGAGTCATGCATTGATCAACATGCAAGCTTCAAACGTGTATAAGTTGTATGGCACATATAGCAGGGTTTCCTGCAGCTCCGTAGGAAATTTATCATATCCTCTTCGAGTATTTCTATGGGCAGCTGTCTTGAAATGCATTTTGCTCAAACTGGTAGGTGCTAGCAGCCTTTCTTATCTGTGCTAAGGAACTATCTTTGGTCACATGGAAGCATTCAGAGTTAAAGGCTGTTCTGATTATATGATCAGAGCCTCTCAGGTTCTGACATTCAATTTACAAGTCTTCGCAGCATCTGAATTGTGTACTCGGCACACTACATACCGTTTCATACATAGCGAAACTGTGGCTTTTTATATATAGAGACGGTGCCGCGGAGGCACAGATTTTTTTTAGATGCTACGTGAAGGTTTGAATAAATAATTTATTTCTGAATGTTGTGTCCCTTTGAGAAATTGTAATGACCGAAAGCAAGCGGCACTTATAGGACTGCAATTTATGCATAGTCACAGCTGTGTACAAACTAATGTAATGAAACACATATGTAGCCTGTTTGTCAAGTGGCACATTGAAGAGTTCTGGGCAATGCGCACTTTTTTGCGAATTAATCCCTGGTATTTAGAGCTAAAAATTTTCTCTGGTGCTTTGTTTTTGTTATGGTAGAAGTTTCATGGTATGATGAAAGTGTATCATCGACAGACATCTGAAATTGGTTTGGAAACCAATTTCAGATGTCTGTCTGTCGAGCATACACTTCCAGAAATAATCCCTGGTATTTAGAGTTAAAGATTTTCTCCGGTGCTTTAATTTCGTTTTTTGGCACAAGTTTCATGGTATGATGGAAGTGCATGCCCGACCGACATCTGAAATTGGTTTGGAAACCAAGCCACATGAAAAATGAAGGTAACGATCAGTATGATGGAAGTGCATGCTGGACAGACATCAGAAATTGGTTCGGAAACCAAGCCACATTGAAATTGAAGGTAACGATTAAAAAGGGACTATAACACTTTCGGCAGCGTTGAAGATGGGGTTTCAATAGAGAAAGCAGTCATGTCTTCAGTGGTGCCATGGGGACTACAGTAAACAATATTCAATGGCTAGGATGATCTCTGCTATTCCCATGCTGATATTGAATGTTGAGAAAAGTCCTGCAGCGTAACACTCCATTGCCCCTCACTTGATCGTGGATTGCATCCCGACTCAGCAGCCAGTCCCGTTTTAATAGAGATGAAACAGAAAAGGTATTCGTTAGCTTTGGAACCTCCATGCACATTAGATCCCCAGGTGGCCTAAGTTTTTTGGGCTTTCCACTACGCCACCACTTTCTCATATTTTACTCCTCCTTCCATCCCCTTCCGTCTTGGCATGGTTTTGATGCCTACTGAAGACAGTGCACACTTCTCTGAAAAACCAAATTAAAAAATTTGTTCTCGCTTTATTTTAGGCATACTCCCTGGCTACGTTTGCCTGCAAAGCCAAAATATCCAAGGTGCTAGAATGTAGGGCACAGTACACAGCATGTGCTAACTACAACAGTGAACACTCAAAGAAAGAAATGAGCATTTTAAGCTGGCTGTGTCAGCCATGAGTGCATGGGTGCACTGTCTTGAACAATAATGCTGCATGACTAGGGCAATCCCTTATTGTGTACCTGTTCAAGAAAAGAAGCCACATCTACCTCAGCCTGATGCTAACATATGCAATGCGAGTGTTATCTACTGATCGCCAATTTGAAATTCAGTAGAGCAAATCTGGTGGTTCTCGGAGCTTCACCTGCTTCCAGGTCAAAAGTTGGCAATTTCGATGTCCCTACCTTACATGCAGCATATTGTGATTTTGCAACTACCGTGACGCTTTGTACACAACTGTGTGCAGCTGTGTTGGAGGCATGTACGTAAACAGTTTGCTTTTTTTGGGTCCGCTTAGATAATGACTGGGAGGTTTCATTTGCATTAGAAGTGGCCAGTGACACCTAAAATGTTTGAGCAAGAGCTATCTTTATTAGGTTTAGTTTAAGCTTCACTTTCCTGTTCGCTATTCTTTTGCAAGAGCTTCTGCTTGAATCCTTCTGAGGTCCCAGTAGTCCCTGTTCTACCATTTACATGACCTCTCCGCATTTTTTATTGCTGCTTGTAGAGTCTGAGATAGAGTTGTAGGCCAGCTTTTGCTCAGCAAATGAACGTGTCCATTGTGGCATTCCCGAGGTTGATTTGTTGCTACTCAGTTAAGTTTCTGAACTGGCTACTATGGTGCTACTTCCTATCTAGACCGGACAAACTGCTGACACATGTGTATCTGTTTCATTCTTATGCAATTACAAGCTGTTGTAGTAGTTGCCACTTGTCCTGTGCCATCCAATACGCCAGACGGCCTTAGCGGGTCATGTCACGACGGGCCAAATTTTTAACCAGAAGTGAAGTGAGCAGGCTTGCTACTTAGGTCTAGCAATTCATGCCATTGTGCGCTCGGAGGCAATGGGCAAATCCCAGACTTCCGTTTTCAACAAAGAAGGGGCAGTGATAGCAGTGTGTTCTTGTGCTAGTAAAAAACACTCTCAAAAGCATGCCTTTTCCAGTTTCCACCTACATCTCCTGACAAGTAGCAGGTTCTCAAGAGCACCCTCTCTGGCATGCATGTTTGTTACGGCTCTGGTCTACCGGATGACTGCTTTATCGAGCATGAGAATGTGTGTGTTTTCGTGTCACTACAATGGAGCATTCGCTACCAATGCAATTGCAAGTAAGAGCTGCTGGTAGCTGGCTGAGATCTCAAACTCTTGGTTACGACTTGCTTTGAAAACACATAAAGCCCACAAAGAGGCCCCGTAAAAGAATTGCGAAAAACGTCCACGCAGGTGATGTTTAAGTCGCAGCTCCAGAAGAACAACGTGGAGCACCAGCTGCGGAGGGAGATCGAGATTCAATCTCACCTGAGGTGAGGCTGCTATTTCATATTGCACTGCATGGCACATGACGCATGAAAGTTGTTGCACCACTTGCTGCATTCAGAACAATAACTGATGCTGAACACAAGGAAGACAGCTGACACAGCCATCAACGGCTTGGAATGGCGGGAGTCGGGACTAATCATTTTCGAAGGAATGGAGAAGATGAATTGATATTGAACCATTAGATGGGTATAACGAGCTGGTGTTAAGTGACTTTATTGCTACAGAGTCTTCTTTTCCCTTCACTGCTGTCTAGAATAAATCATGATTTTTAGAACGGTAGCTCGAGGCTGCAGAACATTCCGCTTCTAGTAGTATGTGCAACGCATTCAATGTTTGTGAAAGCTTTCAATGTAAAGCAAGGTGAAAAATAGTGTGTCATTAGCTTATTCCTTAAGGGCATTCTTGAGTGAGATGTAGTTCTAGGTCTTCCTTCAGAAGCCGCCGCAGTGGCCCAGTGGTTATGGTGCTCTGCTGCTGGCGTGAAATGCGCGGGTTCAATCCCGGCCATGGAGGTCAGCTTTCAATAAAGGCGAAATGCTAGAGGCCATGTGTACTGTGCGATGTCCGTGTATGATAAAGAACCCCAGGTTGTCGAAACTACTGGAACCCTTCACCACAGCGTCCCTTTTTGCCTGAGTTTCCTTAGGACATTAAACCCCATGAATCCAGAGTCTTCCTTTCGAAGCCACACCACAATTGTTTCCTGAGCCATTTTGGCATTGACTCCTCCGCACACGTGGGCATACATGCTTGCTGCTTTTGTGATCAAAGAAGCGTTTGAATTTGGGGTCATGAGTTCTTTTGCGAGTGCTTTAAGTGGTATGGGCACCACGCTCTAAACAGAAAGGAGTAAAAATGGGGTGTGCTCGAGGACAGATTACTTCCTTTTTTACTCCCATGTAGGGGTATTCGTGTTCAGGGTGCACATACATACATACATACATACATACATACATACATACATACATACATACATACATACATACATACATACATACATACATACATACATACATACATACATACATACATACATACATACATACATACATACATACATACATACATACATACATACATACATACATACATATACATACAAGTTTTATTCTCCACAAAGAAGTGGACGGAGGTGGAGGGAAAAGCTGTACATTTGCGGCTTGAAAAATCCTCCGCCCCCTTACAGTGTATACACCAGCAGAGTGGGGCAGTAGACAGTCCCATTTTGTTGTTGCAAAGAGAAAAGAAAAACAGCCCTGTATCGCATCAGACAATAAAATAAGCCTAAATAAGAGTTTCAATAGAGCACTGGATTTGGACGCCTGGAGAAAAAATTTTTTTTCGAAAATGAAACAATGTAATGTAATTGAACATAAGGATATACCTTTGCATTCATTCACAAAAAAGAGTATGATTAGCAAAATATTTTTATATATTTGGAAGAGACATATTGAGTAGATCTGCGCCTTCTTTTTCTGCAGCATTCAATAATCGCGGAAGATTATACCGGAGTGTTTGTTGTCCATAGGCAGTGCGACATTATGGAACTTTCCATCGTTCTGGAGTTCTGGTGCTGCAGGTGTGATAATTGGATCTTAATTCTGCCATTTCCGTAAAAACTGTACTCTCTCGCTGGACACTTAAACGATACTGCCTGTATAATTTGTATTCGTATATATTTCTTACTTTCAATAAATTAAGCGAAGCAAAGATATGTGAAGATGCTGTGTTTTGAATGTTTTCAATTATTCGTACTATTTTTTTCTATAGCCTTTCAAGCTTCAGCACATAAGTTTTTGTTGATGTTCCCTAAACTAAATGAGAGTAGTTTAGTTGGGAGACAAAGAGAGCGTTGTAGACCATTAGTTTAACTTCTTTGGAACAGTATAGCGGTTGCGATTTAAAATTTCAGTTATGCAGCTCAGTTTGCTGATTAGATTGTTTACATGATCATTCCGTTGTAAAGTTGAAGTAAAATATACCCCTAACCCCTTAACAGTATCTACCACACCAATGGCAGCGGATCTAAACATTACGGTTCCTTGTAACGAAATATGTTTAATTTTTGGTCGAAAAACCAAAAACCAATTTGCGCAAAAAAATATTTGCTTTAGTAATTCCTCCAGCTTCAGAACGTGATGGCACCAAAGCACTCGTGTCATAGGCATATATAACGAACTTGGTATCTGAGCAGATATGTACAATATCAATAATGTACAAATTAAATAGGACAGGGCCTAAAATTCTACCCTGTGGGACTCCTGAAATTATTTTTTTTCTCTGAGAAATAAAACCATATATGTCGACATATTGAAATCTATATGATAGGTAAATTTTGAGGAGAGCCAAAACATGTCCCCGTATACCATAATGATGCAGTTTTTCAAAAAGGATAATATGACTAATATAATTGAAACCTTGGCTAAAATCAACAAAAATACCCATAACAATACATTTCTACAAAATGCTTTAGAATATATTCCTTATGGTCCAACAGTGCCAGCTCTGTAGACATGTCCCTCCTAAAGCCATATTGCGAAGTAGTTATTATATTATGCTTGCTGGAGAAGCGCGATATTCGATCTAAGATAATTTTCTCGAGACTGTTCGAAAAGGCAGGAAGAATTGACATCGGTCTGTAGTTCGATACATCATTTTTATTTCCTTGCTTATATAAGGCTATCACACGGGCGACTTGCATTTTTGTAGGAAAAAAAGCTGTAGAAATGCAGAAGTTAAAAATATGCGCTAAAATGGTGCTGATTATACGTATCACATACTTGACGGGTCTTATTTGTATACCGTCAGCATCAACACTATGAGAATTATTTAAACTAAAAAAAGAGAACACACTTCATTTGCATCTGTTGGTTCAAAAAAATATTGTGCTAGAGTTTTTCTGCCCTAAACTTTTGTATGATGCCTGGTTTTTAGTAGAATCTCTGTTAACAAAGTAGTCATTAAAAATATTTGCCATTTCTTCTCCTTTTGACATCTGTCCTTCGTGAAAAATTTCTTCAACTCTCTGATTTTTCTCGCTCCGAGCCATCAGTGCATTTAAGTTATTCCGCATTAAGTCAGTGCGCTTTACGTTGGAACCGAACATATTCTCATAGTACAGTTTTCTTGCTTTTCTTAGCTGCTTAGTCAAGTCATTAAGAAATTTTTTGAACGTAGCGAGATCAGATGCTGTACGAGTTCGCATAAATGTTTTAAACAGACGTTCTTTCTTTTCTATCTTCTTCAATAGGTACTTTGTCACCCTTGGTTTTCGACATCTCTTTTTACCCGTATAGCGTTTGAAAACGAAGTGACGTTGGTATACCGAAAGAAACAAACTCAAAAAGGCATCATAAGTTGTGTTCGCATTTGATGCCTGAAGAACGTTGTCCCAGCAAACTGTTTCTAACTCATGACAAAAAGCTTCTAAGAGGGTAGGTGTAACAGGCTCTAAAAGATTAAACACTTTATGGTGAGAGTTTCCCCGAGTACTAAATTTTATGCTACAAAACACACGCAAGTGATCACTAATAGGGTAAGTGAGAACACTGGAACTGACAAGGTTAGCATCATAATTTGTTATTACTAAGTCAAGAATTGTTTACATGGACGTCGTTAGTCGTGTGGGAGAAGTAATATGGTTTATACAGCCATTAGATAGCAATACATTTTCAAAATATATTTTCTTCGTACTATTGCTACTCATATCAACGTTAAAATCACCGGCAAGTATCACATTGTATCTGTTTTGGTTAACAAATGACAATAAATTATCTAAAAACACAAAAAATCAAGGAGAGAACCATCCGGATGCGAGAACAAGTTGCAAATACAGCATCTTTCACTTGCAGACAAATAATCTCAAAACTATCTGTGACACAAGAAAATTCTGCAAGCAAGACAGGCTGTACAAGAGAGCTTACTAGCACAGACACACCACCACCGCGACGAGAGGTTCTATTAACAGAAAAAGTTGGCATATCAGGAAGGTCAAAAGTGTCACAACTGCTTGATTGCCATATTTCTGTTTTCATCAGAACATCAAAACAATTCTCAAGCTTTTTTGACAAGGATTCTAGTTCTGCAACCTTGTTGAACACAGACTGTGCATTTAAGTGAAAACAACGATGGTAACCATGTGTCTGACCACCAAGCTCTTTTAAGAGTTCTTCTAAGGTAACGTGCCCTAGGTGCGCCATTTCAAGATAAGGGTCACGGGTTCCCGACTACACGAAAAAGGCATTTAGCTACGAAGTGTGGAGAGGTCACTCATGCTCTTGATAACCTTAGCGCCATCGCCACTCTTTCTACGCACCAAAATTTTGCCATTGACATGCCACACATATGCAAAGCCAGCCTGTTCAGCCCACTCTTTTGTGGCTTGCAACAATACTCTGGTACAGTTGGTCATGTTTTCTGCGATGTACACTGAATCGTATTTTTCCCTAAGAACCACCCGTTTCTGCAGTAAAGCGTCTCGAAGATCCTGCCTTACAAAACGGGCAATCACAGCTTTTGTCTTTCCTGGTTTCGCCGACATCATATGAAGTGCGAGGGTGTCCACCTCAGTGAGATGGTTCATGCCAATCTTGTCCGCCACTTTGTTGACTTTTGACAAGAGGTCCTCTCCTTCCGCCCCAGCAATGCCATGAATCTCGATGTTCAAGCGCCTGCTGCGCCATTCTAAGTCATGGACACTGAGTTGTAACTGAGTTATATCTTTTGAGCCAGCATCTCTCTCGAGCTTATCAATTCTGCCTTTAATTCCTTTGATTTCCTTATCCTGCGTATCAAGGCGCTATTTTATAGTGGCAAACTCTTCATGTAGCATCTGGATTGAGCTCTCTACTGCATCTAGCTTTTCGGTGAGAGGGAGAAGGGAAGTCAATTTCCTGTTCATTTCCACAATAAGTACTTTAAGGTCGGCATCCGTATTCGAGTCACCATTTGAGGCGTCACCCTTGCCTCCAGTCGAACGTTTACACGCTTCACAATTCCAAACCTTCTTAGCCGACCAACGTTTTGAAACAAATGTCGTTTCACTCATGCCTGAACATATCGCGCCATGAAAACAATATTCACACTCACTGCATGTGATGGCGTTATCGTCATTCTTTAGTTTTTCGCGACATTTGCAACCCCGAGTCATGGTGACCAATATCGACTAGCAGGTTTGACCAACCTGTGAAACACAGCGAAGAACGGATTATTCGACGTCCGCCCCGCTCTGCCGCTGCGGCCAAAGTGCATGGCGAACTACGCCCCTAGTTGCAAAAGTTTCCGCAGCTTTCGTCAAAGCCGTCGGCTCCCGTTGATTGGCTCCGTCTTGCTGATATGGAAACGATGCTTGAAACCAGTGCTTGAGTTCAGCCTTCCCAAGGAAAACAGGCCACGGTGAGATTCTTGTCCGAAGCACCGCGGAAACACTGCAGCATCTGCGACTGTAAAACACAGCGAAGAACGGATTATTCGACATCCGCCCCGCTCTGCCGCTACTGCCAAAGTGCTTCGAATGCGCTCAGATTCTTGTATTGTACGGTCTCGGGCCTTCGGTATTCTCGGATGAAAAAAGTTTGGTCTTTTAATTCATTTGGAGAGTATGGTGCACTCTTTTTGAAAGGTATCTGAAATTTCCTCATTAGTACTACTCATAAGGCCAGCCATGGGATTGCCAGGCTTTTCGCACAAAACTGCACCGTTGTATTTAACCTGCTCAATGTTGCAGCAAATAAAAATTTTTCTTTAAAATTGGTTCATATCTGTTCCTAAACTGAATTTAACGCAAGGAAGGGCCACACCCAGGTTTCCTAGCTACAACTGTATGTAGCTGCAGAGGTAAGCAACTGGTGAAAAATGGTGTCCCTCATGCAGGCACCCAAACATCTTATGCCTCTACAACTGGTTCCACGACGAATCCCGGGTGTACCTCATTCTCGAGTATGCGCCCCAGGGGGAGCTGTACCGTCATCTCACCAGAGAAGGGAGATTCACCGACCAGAGAGCTGCCACAGTAAGCACCCTGCCTGCTTCTGCACCACTGTGATCTCTTCTAGGTGATCCCAGTGAGACACAGTGCTGTTATACTGAACAGCTTTCCTTAGAATTTATACTTCCATACATGCTCAGTATTGGTACTCGCTGTCTGTTGTGCCACTTGCCTCTTGTTTCAGTTTTTATGGCGACAGACTTGCCAGGGCTTAGCCTAGCTTGGCCGTTTATGTGGTGCCCTCTCTGTTTAGAGCTGTACACTGCACCCACAACAAACGAGGCTCTGCTTTGTGTTAACCACTTGCACTGCTGTGCAACATCACTGGATGTGATAAATTCTAAAGATATAAACATAAATTGCCTTTCCAACGGCGGTTGAGGCTTGATGTTGAACCAGCTGTATGCAAGATTTTGGTATACGTTGGAGGAGACCCTGGGTCAGATTGTTCTTGAGCCCTTTATAATCACCTTTTGCACAACTTGTGCATATTTTCTGAGCTTGTCAACTATGCGCCATAATTGGCTTCCGTAGCCTTATTGTTTTGGAACACAGTTATAACTGTGAAGGTCAAATGAGCCGCAGCTTCACTACTGACGGATGAGAAACATAAGGGCATGAGATCAGGGAGTGACTACAATACGTAGGATGAGGGCAAAGGCCAGCGAGAAATAAAAATAAGCAGGGTTCAGTGCGCATTTGCGTCCTCGGGTAACCCCATGCAATACCCTGCCTCATGTGCGGGAGATAGTTGTTTCAAACTACACTGCCATCTGGTGCCTACCTTATGAGCACTGGCATACATTGGCTTTGTGCTCCCTTTCCCTGGAGATAAGATTCAATTTAAATATGTGCACCTGCCTATTTTTCTTCGCGAGTTTCGGCAGCGACCTCACAAGCAATGCTTTTGCTGAATGTTAACGGGGAGAATGGTTTACGACAGCTTTTTATGTATTGTTTTGCTCATACTGTGTGTAGGAATTTTTTTTAGGTACTCATCGTGATCCTGGTAGACTTGGTTGTGCTACGCAGCATGAGATGGTAGTTTTAAGCTGCGGTTGGCAGCTTCTAGCTAAGTGTGATAGTAGATGCCAATTGGTAATTAGAAATTCTGAGAAAACTCAGCCTTCAAAAACAATTCTGAAAAATGTCACACCACTAATCTGGTTAAGTTCACAAATATATGTGCGAATGCATATAATTCCATTATTTCATCATGATAAAGCTTTGTCAGTCAGGCTAGCATTCCATTGGTGTGTATATGAGACGGAAAATCGCAGTGCCAGCACTTGAAACAAAATTTGATTTAAAGGATTTACTCGTCTTGCTTTCACTAGGGGCTTAACGGTCCAGAGACGTGTTCAACAAGCCGCCGCAGAGGCTTAGTGGTTATGGTGCTCGGCTGCTGAAACGAAAGACGCATGTTCGATCCTGGTCACAGCGGTCACATATCGATTTAGGCAAAAAGCGAGAGGCCAGTTTGTTCTTAAGTACAATGTATGTCACCTACATTATGACTTGGGGTACTTTGACAAGAACTGAACTGTTATTTCATCTGTAGTGTTCCAGGCCTTTTTTAGACTTTTGGTGTCTGTGTCTGTAGTGCACAGAGTACGGTAGTATATTGAGGCCACTTGCTGCCGTTTTATGCAGCTAATGGCCATCATCCACCCTCTCCGGAAAAAGCCAAGTGAGTGGTGTTTTCACAAATGTTATTGGCAGAAAATGTATGCTAGATTTTAACATGAATCACAAGACCGCTTACAGTTCCAAAGTCAGCCATCGAAGAAGCATATCAGTTCTGGTGGCTTGTTTCCTCGTGCAGTCCACTAGTGCTGCTAGCCATGCTGCTTGGTCACATACTTCATACCTCTTGTAGTATATTTAGACGGCAACAGCATTTGAGCAACGTTAAGTGTTGAAGGTTGAAGATATACCATTGACAAAGAGACCATTCTGGAGCCACTAATAAAACCACCACGACATATATAGCGGTGCTGTGCAAAACAACAGGGCACGGTTGTCATGCTCTTGAGGTTCTGATGGGCCTTTTCCTCTTGTGCAGTACATCTACCAACTGTGTAATGCACTCAAGGTCTGCCACAGTCTAAATGTCATCCACCGCGACATCAAACCCGAGAACCTGCTCCTGGGCATCAATGGAGAAATAAAAATTGCGGACTTTGGCTTGTCCGTACACGCGCCCTTTTCAAGGTAAGTGTATCAACCATTTTTTTTTTCAACTTGCAATCTCTTTTCTTTGTACCTGGGGATTGGGTGAATGTAAAGGAGACTGTATTACAGCCTTGTTTTGTGTGCATCTTTGCTTCTGTTGTGCACCTTGTGCACCTTACACAGCAGCGCAGTGGCCATAGCATTTGGCTTCTCAGCACACAAGATCTTGGTTCATCTTCGGCCATTGCTGCTCCATTTCAACAGGGGCGAAATGCAAATCCACCTTTTTGCTGAGATTTTGGTGCTCACTAAAGAAACGCCAATATTTGAAATATTGGCCTTCTGCTGTATTATGTCACAGCGAACGGCAGTTTTTGGCACGTAAAAGTTAAAACACACTAATCTACTGTCAAGCCATTCTTCATCAGTGAGATACGCAAGTGATGTGTTTAAATTTCAGTGTATTACGATAACCCAGTTGAACATCTTAATAACAAGCTGGAAAATGAATGAGACTGATTATGAAACTCTTTTTAAAGCGGGGTTCGGGATGTATGGTGATACTCTAATTTGCTGAATAAAAGCTGATTTGTCCTTCACAGTAGTGCTTTCCTGTAATAATCTGCAGTGCCTGTGCATACACATGCATGCGCATATAATGGCACTACAACTTTCAAGAGGTAGTTGTCCGTGGTGAGAAAGGAAATGTATAGAGGTAACGGGATGTGTATGAGGGATTAGAGGGCAATCTTCCTCAATTCGGATCAGCCAAAAAGAGCTGGTTCTCAGAGCCTGGTCCACGACAGCCACGCATAAATATATTGTACTCAATGTTTGTTCTTCAAATCTGCCGGCAGGCGGCTTTATCCCTTTGTGATGCAAAACGTGACCCGATTCATCTTGATCGATCGCATCCAGCCAGAGCCAAATCTGCGTTGTTCAAGACTGTTGTGGTAACTTTGCACGTCATATCTCGAATGTTCCCTATCAGGTTTAAATTCAGCACGATCAAGAGCTGCGGGCGCACCGACGACCACTGAGCATACTCGCTGCTTTCTCCACCGACGAACCATTCAGTTAATTGTGGGCGCAGGTCAGCCGAATAACTTTCTTTTAGAGGCTTTCTTTCACGGTCGTCCTCAATGCCTGGATTGCCTTCACCACTACATGACAATAAGCCATTCATTGCACTTGCATCAAGGGCATCATTGTCTCTGAAGGTTCCTTCGCATTCTTTGCTCGCAAAAATGTGAAATATTGGCATGCCACGGTGGTTATGGCGCTAGGCTACTGACCCAAAAGACGCGGACTCGATTCTGACAGCAGCAATCACATTTCAATCGAGATGAAATGCTAGATGGCCGTGTACTGCCCTCCATACGGCAGCTCATAGCCATAGTCTCTTTGGGACGTTTAACGTCTAGAAACTGTAAAGCTTGTTTAAAGCAGATGGATGATTGAGTTGAAAAATTTTTTCTCATAAAAATGGTTTATTCGAAGAATTTTATTCAGCTGAAAAAAGTAGGGTAGGAGATCAGCATCAAAACTAGAAATGGCAGGGTTTTAACACAGCTAAAATGCGAAACAATTTGCTTAGCCTGGCAGGCTCATGTTGTTTCTTTGTTGGACCGTCGGCACGTCTGGCAACAAAATTAGAATCGGGTAAAGGTCTGTTCGAGGTTAAGCTGATGGAAGTTGATCAAGATGTCATTGTGTTATGCACAGCGCGCGTGCACTGGTCAGCGAAGCTCATCTGTTCATGGTGCCACGGGTTCGAATCCCAGTCATGGCAATGTTTACTTTATAATTTATTTATTAATCTATGCTCTTGTCACAAACCTAGAAACATAGCAAGATCTTGCTCGGGCTTTACGCATCGGAAAATTGCTGGGATTTAAATCGGTTGTACCTAATGAAACAAGCAAAAGACCGGAGCAAAAGCTCGGACTGAAGCGAGCGTGGCGAGCTTCTCTCTGTATACGGCTAATCACGTGTTCATGTCACGTGGTATGGTGGATGCTCGACGCTGGTGGTGCAGTCACATGGTATGACGTCAGGCGTGTGAAGCCTGGGTGGAAAGTGCAGCTTTTGTTTCAATCATTGATGACTAGCCTGTTTCTGTAATACTTAAATTTTGTTTAAATTGATGGTCAGCCACACAAGATTGTAATAATTTACTAAGCAAACAACGTCGGATATATCCGTTTTATTTTTTGGAAGAAGCGTGTGGGTTAGCGATACAGCTCAAGTTACAAACGAGTTTCGGATATATTTTCTCGGCATGTAAATCTCAGGTTAAATAAGAGAACGTAGCTTCAAGAATGGTGTGCTGCTCAACAACTTTTATGTCCTATCCGCTGCCTAAAATTGAGCGCTCTCTTGGGAATCCTTTATTTTTAAGCTCGGAAAAGCATGACCATTGTTTTTCGGGGATTTATTCTTAGCTGATTTGATTGTGACGGATGTCAGTCATTTAGCGATGAAATGTCCTCCTGTGTTGGGCTGTATTAGGAGAGCTGTAAGAGTTCAAGAATTACCCATGCATGTAATAGCTTTCCTTCTTGGTGGATGCACAGATGCCAGCCGAGGCTGTGCTCCACCAAGATAACACTGTGTAATCCTCTGACGTGAGCATTCACACCATCTCTGCCTGAAAAATGACACAACAAATTTAGACATCAAAGAAGGGCGACGCTACCTGGCTTTCAGTATTTTTCAGTCTGTAAGTTTCACCCCCTGCAAATGGCAGTTTTACACAAAAAGTCTCACACAAATATCACTATTTTATAATACACACCTGCTCATTCGGCAAGTGCTATAAAAACACTGAGGGCTCTTCGTCGGAGAGTGTGATACACTTGCGGCAGCTGCCATGTGCAGACAATACTCGAGCACTGGCCAGGGTGCTTTATTTCTCTGGTGTGCTTTTTCTTTTTGGTTGGCTTTATCAGCTGGGGAGCTCTTGCAGGTCTGCATCTGCAAGGTTTGAATTACGCCAGTCCTGATAATATTGCTCTCGTCATACAGTCTTCCTGCTTCCCGGATCCTATTCTCCAGCACACATTCTCCAGCACACATCCTCAGGCGGCGTCAAAAAATGTGGTTTTTGAGAATAGGAAATGGTGCAGTAACTGTCCTGCTTCATGTTTGACACCTCAAATGCGCATCAGGGAAGGAAGGTGGGAGTGAAAGAAGAGATATGGGTGCTGCAGTGGAGTACTCCAGAATAATTTCGACCACCTGGGAATCTTTAATGTGCACTTACATCGCACATCACATGTGCGCCTTTTGCGTTTCGCCTCCATCGAAACGCGGCCACCGCAGTTGGGTTCAAACCCAAGTACTCCGGCTCGGTAGCGTAACGCGCTAACACCAGAGCCACCCCACCGCGAGCCGCCATCACATTCAGTAAGAAAGAACAGTGAATGGTTGAGTGGGCAATTTGATTCGAAAAAGGTTAGGACGCCACACTCTGAAAAAGTTCAGCAGGGCACTGAGATGCACTTGGCTTCGTCACTGGGTTCCATGGAGTCTTCCGGTGTCTGGATGTGGAGGGCAGAGGTGTACTGGGGTTGGAGGCATTGGTTTTCTCTTCAGATTAGTTACTGGTCATGCCAAAAGATGCCGTGTGGCAGTGCATGATTTTTCATTGTACTATATGACTCACAGATGGAAAATTAAAAAGAACATGACTTACAGGAAAATATAAAAATGTGGTATGTGAATACGCATTCTTGGTGCTGCACATGTGCAGGGCTTGGTATGCAACAACATACATTTAGCACTGTCTTTTCGGGAGATGTATGCCACAGTGGCCTTGAAAAGATTAAGATTTGATGCTAAACTGAAGGTGGAGGTGAGTTAATTGCTGCTCAGGGGCCTTTCACATTTCTTGCTGTGGCGTGGCAGTTGCACTGTTCAGTTTGTGACACGGAGGCCTCTCTGCTGCATGAACTGTTGGTAATTTACGGACTGGACAGCTCTGTGGAATGAACTACAGATGTTTTTCATGTTTTGTTACAACACAGGCTGTAGGTTAACAGTGTGTAGTTTAACAGTGCAAGTTAATGGGATGTAACTATGTGCTACGTGGCCTAATACAGTCCATGTTCAACATGCAATGAAATAAACTTGGTGCAGCTGGCACGCCGGATAATACTGGTCCAGTGAATTAGCTGCTATACAAAGAACATAAAAGCGTATGTGGTTGCCCAAAGGTCAACTCGGCTTTACCTAAATATTCTTTATAGCCTTAAGGGGCTCTGAAACACCTTACGAGTAGAGGACACCAACTTGCTCAATCACTGCATTGTTTTGTCATGAACGCCTGAGCCAAATTATACGCTCCTTCATGCAGCAGAGATCTCACAATCACGCGCGAAAGATGGCGAACCCTTCCTCGCGACTTTTTCATGTTCTGACCCTCCTCCGTCGCTCGCATATTTGTATACAAGTTGAGTGATGGCTATTGGTTAGATTCCTTTCGACGTCAGGCATCTACCAAGGCCGCGGATAATAAGCCGTGTAGTTCCGGTGGGTCAGAGAGCTCTCCCCCGGAGGTGGAGCCGGCGGAGCAGCACCGACCTTCCAATGTGCAAAAAGTGACGAGAGGAGAAAGAAAGGCGCGAAGAGGCCAAATTCAATTTTTGACTACAGATAACTCTGTTTCTACAAAGCGCATTAAAAAATTCTTCTTGGACAGTACTCGTGAAGCAGCGTTCTTTAACATTTCAGGCATAATGCAACTTTATCAGAGCCCCTTTCAGAGCCCCTTTAATGGTATGCCTGTTGGTGTCAGGGTCTATGGACATTGTAAATCGTCAATCAGACTGAGGATGAACAGTCAACTACTAGCCAGTCGGCGATGCAGCTCCTGCTAAGCACCTCTGTGACCAAGCCTGCCACTTGATTCTGTTGAGACAGCACTCACCGGCACCTTGCCATGAACCCAAAACCTGAACTGCAGCTGTGCCATATTATTGCCAAGACGGGCTTCCAGTCATTTAGTGGTACGCATGGTATTGCAACCCTTCCCTCCAAGAGAGCAGCAGTTAACCAAGCTTAACCAGGTTAGTCGGCAAGTGGGAAGGCATTAGAGCCTACTATACAGCAAGGTTTACCGATTGAGGGTCGGAAATCTTGCAAAGATACGACCAGCTCTTAGAGCGGACTGCAGTTTGTGAGCCTAAAGATTTCACTCTGTTCGAAAGGCTGCACAAGTGCGACAACACACTTGCTTGCTATGTCAGTGTGTTTTTTAGAAAAATTACATACCATAATTCTAAACAATCGGAATTATTGGCAGCATCGCTTGGGTAAGCTGGATAGCGGGGCTCATAACAGTTGACGTCGCACTCTCCTGAAATACCCCTTGGGTAGAGGCAGGCGAAAATGTGCAGAGAGGTGTTGATCATTTCTCTTTAAATACAAAGGCCGAACGAGTCCGATGGAACGTTGCCCTTTAGGGTGACCGACCGCGGTAGTAACACGCGCTGGAGTTGATTAGAGACCACCCGCTGAGAAGACGTCAGGGCCTGCACCGCGGCGCCATTCAGTCATCGTGTCGTTCTGCAGGCGACTAAATAATGTTGTTTATCTTCTTCCTCCTCCTCTAGATTATTCGTTCATGCAGAGTTGAAACTTGACTCTTAATGTTCTGCTGTGAAGTCAAAATGTTTCATGGTGCTGTGATGTGGCACCACATCCAGATAGCGGCCACTGTTATCGTGAGTAATGAAGATTTTAAATCTGGAAAGGTTGTGCAAGAGCGTGGCTTAAACTTCATGAACTTCACTGATATACATGTTAATGCTGAAAAACTATGTCTGTTTATTCTCTAATCACAGGTAGGAAAAAATATGTTTCAGCAAACATTATATTTTAGAATGCTTGCATCACTGAATGTTCGCGAACGTGCCTTCATCTCTGGCACTCATTCGGGGTAGTAGAATAAGCAGATGATCGAATTTTCATTGGCAGCAAAATTTCCTCTAAGGGGTCTAAGGTAAAGTTTTTGTCAGTGATTTTTACATGAAAACCATAAATGGGCAATAACTCATTGTTTCTGGCTATTTTCGCAGGTCATTATGAATTCAGCCATTGTTGCAGGCTAACGTTGCTGCAGGCTTTTGTAGGCTATTTATAAGGTGACTCTTTCGTTTTCCGATATAAGCAGCAGCCCGGAAAAAGAAAAAGTGGATATCTGCCCAGTGCAGGCATCAAACCTGAATTCCTTGGCACGGCAGCCCAAGGAGCCTCAACCACTCGGTCAAAACTATGCATGCAGTGCATGTAAATGTTTTAGACATGGGAGGCTTGTTTCTACATTGTTAATGTTTTTGCTTCTTTTGGCCTTTTCACGAGCCAACGGCTGCAAAATTGATGTTTGTTCTGCATAAAGCTTGCTTGTTGGCCTTCTTACAGAAACTCTCATTAGGTAAATTACGAAGCCATAATTTTTATGCTAGTCCCCTCTGAATTGACTGTCAATTCTTGTTAACTGAACGCATTTATTCACTCTGAAATGAGTATTTATGGAAACAACTTAAACACACGAAAGTGGTAAGAAGGCGAACCACCATTCAAGTTGCTGGCCGCCGCAGTGGCTCAGTGGTTATGACGCTTGGCTGCTGACTCAAAAGGACGAGGGTTCGATCCCGGCCCCGGCGGTCGAATTTCGATGGAGGCGAAATTCAAGAGGCCCATCTACTGTGCGATGTCAGTGAACGTTAAAGAAACCCAGGTGGTCGAAATTTTGAGAGCCATTCACTGCGGCGTGCCTCGTAGTCTTAGATGTTTTGTGATGTTCAAACCCCTTAAGCCTTAAGTTCAAGTTGCTTGTTATTGCACAAACGGGCCTAAGTCTTTTTTTGTCCACCCGCTTAACAACCTGACGTGCTAAGCTGGGAATAGTCGCCTTGTTCACGCAACACATGTGGCCATACGTAGACATGTAGCATCTTCGAACCGTGGTTCAGACGCTATGTGTTGAAACAGTTATGTTCGTAGATTTTTGAAGGTTACCCTATTCTAATTGAACTTGTACGGTAGGTTTCTATCGTTTCCGATTGCTTTCGCACAGTTTGGCAGCCATGCGACATTTAATTTGGGCGCAAGTAGAGTTTGAAACTTGTCATTTTCACAGCTTCGGTTCTGTTGTTATCTGTGGGCAACACTGCATTTTAGACTCTCATACAATTCCAGCACATCCATACGCACTTCTCTCTTCAGTAACAAAATTCTGAGGCTTGTATTTGGTGGTCTTAAGCATTTTATCAAAATACTCTTCATTTTCAGTCACTACTTCAGCCATTCAGCACGCATATGAGTTTTTCTAGCTTCTGGCCGCGGGCTCAGTTTCAGTGTCGATGTGCTGTTTCCGCTGTTTTAAAACTTTTCCACTGTGTTTTTGAAAACTGGTTCGTAGTGGCCTTCGAGAGGACTCGAATCAGTGTGATGTGGCTACCAACCCAAAAGGTTTGTGAAGACCCACCTGAGTTGCTTTTGAAACGTATGTTCGAGTAATAGTAAGGTGCTGCCTGCTAGGATGTCGCCGTAAAACATTTCTCACTGCAGTCGTCGCCTCCAGTAAATCTCTCATTCTCAGAAGGTTATATGCTTGGGCTTGTTGGTTCATAACTTCAAGGTGAAAAACGTAGCGCAAAGAAACGAGGACACAGAAAGACGGACAACACACGGCGCCGTGTGTTGTCCGTCTTTCTGTGTCTTCGTTTCTTTGCGCTACGTTTTTCATCTCATTCTCAGTTGTAGCACAGTAAACTGTATGCTAAATTGAATTTTAGCATGGCATATACTACGGCCACTCGCCAGCAGCGACTGGGAAGGTGCTCGCGAACTGTGCGTGTGAAGAGCCAGGGCTGGACCTGTGAAGTTAGCTGTGATACAGTGAAATGGGCCACATGCCGATAAATTCTGGACCTGTGCATTTTCAATTGGGAGTTCGTGAACTCAATTTTTTCATATAGTAGAATTCAACTGTAATAATCAATATATCAGTAGATCTCCCCTCTACAGGCCTGTATTTTTTGGTGTTGACATTTTACTATCATCAAAAAAGTTCCCTATTTGTTTTCTGTGGCACTCTATACTACTCTATGCAAGCGTTCGACAATCCTAAAAGGAAGGTTTACTATGCATGAAAAGAATGGACCATTTTGTCAATAGTTCCCTAACAGTACCTTACAATATTTCACCGTTCGTTCACAATTGAAATTGATGTCCTCGAATCCTGGACTTGTTCGACGTCTGCAGGATCGTGTGATTGGTGCTCCGGAAAAGCATTAAGAGCAGAGCGGAGAAAACAGTCTCGCAACTCTGTCCGTAACCACAGCAAGCTCTCTCGCCAAACTTCAGAGGTGCGAGGAAAATTAAACTTGCCGACAGGTGCCATTGAGGTAAAGCGCCCAGCACACATTGTGAAGAGAGTTGCTGAAAATGTGGAAAGAACGCGTCGCAGGTTGTTGAAAAAGAGGAGGCATTGGAAAGAAGCCGCGAGAAGTAAGAGAAAAAGGACTGATGTGCCCAGAACTGGGCAGTTCAGTGCACGAAGAAGCGAAGCAGAGGAGACGTCTGTTGCGTGAAAGGTCACTGCATTAACATGCGGGAGGCTTCCCGTAGCATGTTGCCGATTCCTTATTTTTCATTCTTGGAATTGTAATCTTTCTGTTGCTGAAAATTGGAGGCTTTAGCCATATATTTCTTCAGCACATTTTTTTATTGCTGGCTATCATTGATAGCTACAGGTGGCAGCTATTCCTGTGGTCAGTTTATAACTCGTTAGGTTTAAAGATCCCGTTCAACAGAAAACCCGGCGACTGTGCCGGTGTGACTGGATCATCCTGACTGGTAAAGAGGGTAGTGGCAGAGAAAAGTAGTTTTACGGTGAACAGGTGGTCAAGCGGAATCGAACCACTTTCCTTTGGGCCAGGAGCTGGGCACTCTACCTCTACACCACCGAAAAATGTCTCTTCAGTGTATAAATGGAGGCCTTGTACGAGCACCTAACACCACACAGTAGCGGAATTAAATTACAAGAACACTGAGTTACTTAAGGTCACGAATTAGCATCACCAGTTAATATGGACATTGATGTGTAATAAAGCAGATTGTTATGGTAGCAAGCGTGTCGATGTCTGTGAAAGGGTGTACCAAGGAACTCACAAACAATCAAAGGGAATTTTTAATGGTTTCAAATCATAGTCGTAAGGTGAGCGCCAGTGTCACCCAAAGTTTTTTTGTGTTGGCCATTGTGTAAGACAGTATAGTATCTTGATCATTACCGGCTGTTATATTCAACCATAGTTTCGGACCATGTTGGTAGCAATTTTCAACGGTGCAAGATTGATTCATTGGGTCTTTTAGGGTTCAAATAGTTCTGAATGTACACTGCTTGGCACAGAATTGAAGAGGGTATTCAGTTGACTAATTAATGTTTTAAAATGTTCGAAACAGCATTGTATATACAGAAGTTTCCCGCAGGAAAATATTTATGGTGTGCTCATGTAAAAGTTCTGGATTTCAGTGCGTGTCGTCAATACAGATTGCCGACATGTTTTTCCAGCCTTTTCGTTAATATCCTGCATAGGAACTAATAGTGCAGTACCCCCTAGCTTTTTCTGTCTTCATTTCACAACTAGCCTTCTGTCATTGCCCACAGAATTGCGATGCCATCCTCTATTCTTGTTCTGTTCTGAATGCCCATCTGTTTGTGTGGTCTGGCCAACTGGCCTGTAAGACTTATCATCTGGCAGCAGGAGCAAAGATACTGCTTTAGCATCCTTTCTTGTATTTAATTGCGTTTCATTGTCCTCTAATTGTGGTTCTTGCAACCCGGTCTGCAGGCGGGCGACCAGGTGCGGCACACTAGATTACCTGGCACCAGAGATCGTCGAGGGCACTGCGTACGATGAGAAGGTTGACCATTGGGCCCTGGGCATAATCATCTACGAGTTCCTGGTCGGCACGCCGCCTTTCGAATCTGAGACCCGGCAGGAGACATACCGGCGCATTCGTGACGGAAGAGTCCAGTTTCCACCATATGTCTGCGCTGATGCCCGGAACATCATTGTAAATGTGAGCAAGTTTGCCTCTGAGCAAACTGATGATTTGCACAAGACACATCTAGTACACTCCCGTGAAACGGAGCTGGCACGTAAGATACCTAGCAGGGAAGTACGTCCTGGTGACATGCTGGCAGGAACACTTGGACACTTGTTTATAGGCTAATGCAATGCCCAAATTGACTCTGCTTTCTCGGTCATGAATTGGAAGGTTGATGCGTGTAAGGATTGTAGACGTAAAAATTTTGGTTGCCTATTTTCTTCTCTTTTAGAACGCATAGGACATATGTATACATGGATCATCCCAGTGTGTTCGGCAACAACCGCAAAATAATTTACAATTGAGTTTCTTATCTTATTTGGTTCTGATTTAACGTTTTTATAGACGAACTGTGGCTGTGATGTAGGAGTTCAATATAGGTCACTTGAGGCGTGAAAAACTGAGATATAATTTCTGCTCCCTCATTTTAATTCACTGCAACATTAAGGTCAGCCTCTCTCCTGAGCGGGAATCGCAAGGAAGGATGAAGCAGAAATCATATCAATGCTTTTACGCCTCATGTGACCTGTACTGACCTTTTACATCACAGCCATCATTCCACTTTAGAAACCAAAGCATCATCAGACGAAATTCTTTTGTTGTGTAGCCTTCGTAAGACAATACCACATAGTGACCCATGTAGGCTGTTGTATATCCTTACTAAGAAAAGTCGCAACCAGAATTTGGTGTCTTTTGCAGATTTCTACAACCTAGAAGGGGTGCCTCAGTTTAATATCTGGGCGTTGGGGACGTTTGCTTATTGTGTTTGCCTAGCTGAAATCACGCTGGTTTTAAAATTTGTCTGTAATTTCGTGCTTCTTTGCCCATGCTGGCAGCATCATGGGAGCCACACAATTCAACTTTTAAGATAATATACGAGAGACAAGGAAAAATCGCCATCTTGCGTTTGTAAATGGGCAGCTTGAATATGGCTCGGCAGACGGCTTATATTCGCATTGTAAAGAATATGAGACCAGTGATATCCACGATGAAGGCTCTTGTACAACGTGCAAACAACAAAAATAGAATTGTATTTATTTGCATACAGCACTACAGGTAATCAAGGCTTAGTAATTGTCATGGTGCTTGCTCAGAAAAGCTAGAAAAGTATCCCAGTCACGGTCGCTCGAGCCTTAACTGATGGAAGTGTGCCCTTTTGCATTTCATCTACCTGGTAATTTAATATAAATGTATTCTAATTTTGTGTGTGTGTGTGTGTGTGTGTGTGTGTGTGTGTGTGTGTGTGTGTGTGTGTGTGTGTGTGTGTGTGTGTGTGTGTGTGTGTGTGTGTGTGTGTGTGTGTGTGTGTGTGTGTGTGTGTGTGTGTGTGTGTGTGTGTGTGTGTGTGTGTGTGTGTGTGTGTGTGTGTGTGTGTGTGTGTGTGTGTGTGTGTGTGTGTGTGTGTGTGTGTGTGTCATAGGAAACCGAAAATAACAAGATCGCCTTTTTGCGCGCGCCTTATGGTCCAAGTTTAGTCTCCTTAAAAAATTTAAAATTGGCTCAGTAAAAACTAAAACCCAGAAGGAAATTTCTTTGTTTTTTCTTGCACTACACTTTCCTGCTTCATTCATCTTGGGGATGGCAATTTTATTGGTTTCTATGACAAGTTGCAAGTGGCGACACCGCAAACCTCCTCCCAGCATGGGACATTTCCACAAAGTCTGGCAGCAATATGTCATTTTGTGCAAATTTGATCTTAGAATTTTCTTTTTGTTTACGTGGAATCAGTTCGGGTGATTTCCACGGGCAACACTATATTTGGGGTGTTGCAGACATAGCCAGCACGTTGACTAATGCTCGCTGCGCAAAATGTTCTCTCCTTGTGTCAGGTCATCCTAGGGATTTTATGTATGGGGTACCGTTCAATCACTGTTTCAGCCATTTAACCTGCGCACAGTTTTTTTCAGTAATGTTTGGGACGTCGTTACTCAGTCGAGGATTGTGCAGTCTTAGGCCACAAACAGCGTATTAATTTCGGTTTGCGTTTTTAAAATAGTTCCGCTCTATATGCTGAAAAATGGTGTGCTATGCTGGTGAAAGGGAACTTCAAAGAAAATGATGCGATTACGAACTCGGAAAGTCCAAGCACCTTAGAGATGCCTGCAACCCACTGTCTGAAAACAAGTTGCCACCTTACGCCACGCATGTGCAATTCGTGTTAGCGACAAGAGCAATCAACAGCTAAAAGTGCACACCTGTGGCTTCACACTAGCAGTTGGTGCCTTGCTGAAGCGGATTGTGCCAGTAGTGGGCACAGGAGTGTCAACATGCATTTGTTTGACACCAGTTGAGTAACGGACAAATTTTGGTATGTTTCCTAGAGGGCACCATATTTGAAAGAAAATGTGGATTATAAATTATTCGGGGGATTCCATGATCCGCAAATGCTTCCTGTCATTGAACCAGGTCTTATTCATTTGTTCGTGTGGGAGTGCCTGCGCTGAGCATCGTCTTCCTTTTTCTTTTTTTTCAACAGTTGTTGAAGATACGGCCTGCCGACCGAATTTCTCTAGATGAGGTCCTGAGTCACCCCTGGGTGACCACAAATGCCGACACCAGTATAGAGTGCAAGACACTCTGAACAAAGATTCCGCCGGGAGCCCACCTGTACATAAAGAGTGTACATGATCTGTGTGCAGCATATTTTATCTGACAGCCCCAACAGAGCTGTGCTTTTTTAAAAGTGCTTTTATCAGCACCTCTACAGCTTTTATTTCTCACCTGCCGGCTAAAGTTTGATGCTCAAACTGGTGGTTTAGGCGTGTGTTCACAGATGGAGCTGTTTCAAGCCATGCAGCAAGAAGGGCACTAGTTTCTTCCTGCATCTGTCGCGTGGTTGCCCTTGTTGCACCTTGAAATCTCCTTTAAGGACCGTAATTAACCTGTGGTCGAAGGTTTTTTTACTGCATTAAATGTTCGACATCATCCAAGGAACAAAAATTTCTCATCAAAGCATTTTCGTTATCTGTTCAGCTTCCACTTTTTGTTTCCCTCAATTGTCTTAAGTAAGACAATTTGTTAGCTTCTGAGCGAAAAATACCGGTAGTTTATTTTGCAGGGATGTGTAAAATTTCGTAAAATGCGTCATAATTGATGGAAATAGCAGCATCGAATTCCCGGTATTCATCCAGTAAACATTCGAGTGATCATAGAAGTATCAATTATTTCTATTTTGAAAGTGCACATAACGCTTCAAAATGCGAAAGAAAATTCCTGTTCTTATCGGTGGCAAAAAGTCTCAGTTTGCATTCAAGAAAACTTGACTAAGCATTGCAGGGCTCTTCTCTGGGACGCGAAATAATGGGCGAAAAGCCACAACTTCCAGTATGCATGGCACAGGAATGCAAAGATCTTTGTCAGGCGGAAAGATGGCGAGAATGCGTGTCGCGTCAAGACAGTAGGTGACCTGGCAACGATAGAACTGTAGTTTCCATGGTGGTTGTTTGGTTAAGCGGATTCTTTTTTCTTAAATGTCAGGTGAATGTTACATAGATCCAGATAATATATACAACTTTCTTGGTGCAGGTTTCCAAACTTCGTTTAAGGTATTTCACGTGAACACGCAGTCGGCAAGAAATAAAAGTACTTTACTAGACACCTTTTTCAGTCAGTCAAGAATTCAATATCGGGTTATAATGTTCTCTGAAACTTGGTGCACATGTGATATGGACGCCTACAGACTTCCTGGTTACAATATATGCAACTTGAACAGAACATAGTCGTGGAGGGGGTGTATCATTATTACATGACACCATAAAGTATGAGCTGCTGCCATCTTTTACACTTTGCACTAGAGATATAGAAGTACTATCAGTACTATGCGACAAACCCATACTGGTAACAATATACAGGCCACCAGAAGGAAATTATTCACCTTTTTTGCGTTTCTCGAACGTCTGTTTACATATGTTAATGAGAATAGACTTCATGTTGTCTGTGGCGGTGATTTTAATCTTAACATTCTTTCAAATTCATCAGCTGTGAGAGCTCAGTCTTCTACTTAAGACACAATACATAAAAAATACTATTAAACTACCCACAAGAGTTACATGCAGTTCTGCAACGCTAATTGATTTATTTCTAGCTAATTACGAATTAAACCAAACTGTGTCAGGAGTTATGGCTTACGGCTTCAGTGATCATCTTCCAATTTTTATATGTGTTAAGTTAGGTAGAAAACGAATAAACACCGCGCGATCTGTTTTGTATCAAAAAATTTTGTCTTCAAGTTTGATAAGTATTGTAGTAAAACACCTTCTTGGGCAAGTTGGTTCATAGCTTGAGTGGATGAAGCGCACAAAAGACACGGCACTTAGGCAAAGACAGACACGACACAGGCGCTACTTGCAACTGTTTATTGGATACACGCACGGCTTATTTATAGCCAAGAGGTAGGGGTGATGGAAAAAGAACACAAGCAAAGGGTAAAAGATACTGGCGATGGTATGGATACTGCATTGTAGGGAAGTGACTCAAATCTTTCTAAACTTATCTAAAAATATACTCTCATTCTTATGTATGACTAGCGATGGGGTGCTGATGCAGGAACTCCCGCCTTTTTTAATCCGGTGGGCTTCTAGCAGTTCTCGGGCAGTCTTATCTTTACTTCTGCAAAGGATTTGAGTTTCCTGGAGCTTTGGTTGACAATTCTTCTTCTCTTCTTTGCCGCAGTCCTTGCAGTGATGCGGCAAATGTGACCCGGTACCAACTCTTAGTGATCGTTTGTGCTCGGTTAAACGTGCATTAATACATCGGCCTGTCTGGCCGATGTACACCTTTCCACAGGTCAGCGGGATGCTATAAACCACCCCCACAGCGCATTTCAGAAACGGGTTTACATGCTTAATTTCACATTCTGTTGATTTGGCATCATCATTTCCAATCTTTCGACACAGCGATGCAAGTTTTCTGGGTGCAGAGAAGACCACTGGTACTTTGTATTTTGCAGCAACACGCTTAAGATTATGAGCCACTTTGTGGGAGTATGGAATCACCACCGGTTTGATTTTCTTTTCCGATATTTCACCATCTTCGCTCTTTCTTTCTCTTTCTTTTTTTTTACTTTTTTCAGTAATGCTTCCGTGAAAGAACTAATCACCAGGGAAGGAAAGCCTGCCTATCTAAGCTTTTGTATCTGTATATCAAAGCTTTCCTGTACTTTATGACAGCACGATTTTTTAGAGATGTTTCAAGGCACATGATGGCAATGGCACGTTTCACACTTTTAGAGTGCGTCGAATCGTAGGGCAACAATTCTTTGCGGGCACGAGGTCGATACATTCAGCAAACGCCTTCGTCAGTAATGGTTATGTCAATATCTAAAAACTGCAACTTTTTTTCTTCCGCGAGTTCATAAGTAAAATACAAACCCTTGCCATGTTGTTTAAAATCTAAAAGGATATCCTGCACAGTTTGCAAATAAGTCAAGGGTGATTGCTTAGTCAATACAATTAAAAAATCGTCAACGTACCTAAAGGTCTTGAGAACTTTGCTTGCGTCAAATGCCACCGATAAGGTCCTGTCAATGCCCGCAAGAAAGATGTTGCACAGTACGGGAGCGACGCACGAACCAATGCATATTTCTCTTTTTTGCACATACATTTAACTTTGAAAAGAAACGCTTGTCGAAGACAATTAAAACTCTAAGAGTGCTAAAAAGTTATCTGCAGATATTCCGGCAGTATTTTGGAAAGCAATCAGGCCGCTTGTTTCAATGCAGGCCAAGACAGATGCCATCCACTCTGCATGTGGTATAGAGTAAAAGAGATCAACCACATCTACAGAAAAAATACAACCTAGTGATTCGTTCTCCCGCAGCAATTGAATGATTTCCAGACTGTTCTTGACACCAAACGGATCTTCCAGTACCAGGTTATTGAGTTGTTTTTGAAGGTAGCGGCCAACAAGATTTTGCCAGGAACCTCTTTCGCTCACTATGCACCTGAAAGGTACACCTTCCTTGTGTGCCTTCGCAGTGAAAAACACATCCAAACTATTGCGCTTGCTGTCGTGAATACCTTTTGCGAGCTTCTGTAAACCGAGTTCTTCACATACGGAAATTGCCCGAATTTTTACCTTTCCAGGTTTCAGTTTTGTAGTCTTGAAATTCTTGTGGATGGCCTGGACTGCTTTCTCGCTGAACATGCCTGACGGCAAGACGACGAAGCCTCCTTCTTTGTCGGCCTGCATAAGTCGTAGGTCATTGTCGTTGAAAAAATCTACGACATGCTTCATTGGAGATCGTTGGCGAGGTCCGAAAGTAGGTACCGTCCTGATAAGGCTGTTAACACCGTCGAGCAGGCACCTTTCCTTGTCCTCCACATCGGCTTTGTTAGAAATCTGTCGATTGAGGGAAAGGAGCTCATGTTCCGGGATCCTCGGCTCGAGGCTGTACTTCGGTCCGTTCTTGATGACTTGAACGACGTCTTCCGGAACGTACTACCCAAAGCTTTTGCTACCCAAAGGAAGGAATGAAGCCCAAGACGGCGGTACGGCTCTTCAGATTCTCGGGGGAGCATACGTTCCGGAAGACGTCGTTCAAGTCATCAAGAAGGGACCGAAGTACAGCCTCGAGCCGAGGATCCCGGAACATGAGCTCCTTTCCCTCAATCGACAGATTTCTAACAAAGCCCATGTGGAGGACAAGGAAAGGTGCCTGCTCGACGGTGTTGACAGCCTTATCAGGACGGTACCAACATTCGGACCTCGCCAACGATCTCCAATGAAGCATGTCGTAGATTTTTTTCAACGACAATGACCTACGACTTATGCAGGCCGACAAAGAAGGAGGCTTCGTCGTCTTGCCGTCAGGCATGTTCAGCGAGAAAGCAGTCCAGGCCATCCACAAGAATTTCAAGACTACAAAACTGAAACCTGGAAGGGTAAAAATTCGGGCAATTTCCGTATGTGAAGAACTCGGTTTACAGAAGCTCGCAAAAGGTATTCACGACAGCAAGCGCAATAGTTTGGATGTGTTTTTCACTGCGAAGGCACACAAGGAAGGTGTACCTTTCAGGTGCATAGTGAGCGAAAGAGGTTCCTGGCAAAATCTTGTTGGCCGCTACCTTCAAAAACAACTCAATAACCTGGTACTGGAAGATCCGTTTGGTGTCAAGAACAGTCTGGAAATCATTCAATTGCTGCGGGAGAACGAATCACTAGGTTGTATTTTTTCTGTAGATGTGGTTGATCTCTTTTACTCTATACCACATGCAGAGTGGATGGCATCTGTCTTGGCCTGCATTGAAACAAGCGGCCTGATTGCTTTCCAAAATACTGCCGGAATATCTGCAGATAACTTTTTAGCACTCTTAGAGTTTTAATTGTCTTCGACAAGCGTTTCTTTTCAAAGTTAAATGTATGTGCAAAAAAGAGAAATATGCATTGGTTCGTGCGTCGCTCCCGTACTGTGCAACATCTTTCTTGCGGGCATTGACAGGACCTTATCGGTGGCATTTGACGCAAGCAAAGTTCTCAAGACCTTTAGGTACGTTGACGATTTTTTAATTATATTGACTAAGCAATCACCCTTGACTTATTTGCAAACTGTGCAGGATATCCTTTTAGATTTTAAACAACATGGTAAGGGTTTGTATTTTACTTATGAAGTCGCGGAAGAAAAAAAGTTGCAGTTTTTAGATATTGACATAACCATTACTGACGAAGGCGTTTGCCGGATGTATTGACCTCGTGCCCGCAAAGAATTGTTGCCCTACGATTCGACGCACTCTAAAACTGTGAAACGTGCCATTGCCATCATGTGCCTCGAAACATCTCTCAAAAAATCGTGCTGTCATAAAGTAAAGGAAAGCTTTGATATACAGATACAAAAGCTTAGACAGCCAGGCTTTCCTTCCCTGGTAATTAGTTCTGTCACGGAAGCATTACTGAAAAAAGTAAAAAAAGAAAGAGAAAGAAAGAGCGAAGATGGTGAAGTATCTGAAAAGAAAATCAAACCGGTGGTGATTCCATACTCCCACAAAGTGGCTCATAATCTTAAGCGTGTTGCTGCAAAATACAAAGTACCAGTGGTCTTCTCTGCACCCAGAAAACTTGCATCGCTGTGTCGAAAGATTGGAAATGATGATGCCAAATCAACAGAATGTGAAATTAAGCATGTAAACCCGTTTCTGAAATGCGCTGTGGGTGTGGTTTATAGCATCCCGCTGACCTGTGGAAAGGTGTACATCGGCCAGACAGGCCGATGTATTAATGCTCGTTTAACCGAGCACAAACGATCACTAAGAGTTGGTACCGGGTCACATTTGCCGCATCACTGCAAGGACTGCGGCAAAGAAGAGAAGAAGAATTGTCAACCAAAGCTCCAGGAAACTCAAATCAATTGCAGAAGTAAAGATAAGTCTGCCCGAGAACTGCTAGAAGCTCACCGGATTAAAAAAGGCGGGAGTTCCTGCATCAGCACCCCATCGCTAGTCATACAGAAGAATGAGAGTATATTTTTAGATAAGTTTAGAAAGATTTGAGTCACTTCCCTACAATGCAGTATCCATACCATCGCCAGTATCTTTTACCCTTTGCTTGTGTTTTTTTTTCCATCACCCCTACCTCTTGGCTATAAATAAGCAGTGCGTGTATCCAATAAACAGTTGCAAGTAGCGCCTGTGCCGTGTCCGTCTTTGCCTATATGCCGTGCCTTTTGTGCGCTTCATCCACTCAAGTTTGATAAGGTTTCGTCAGGATCTACAGAACGTCAATTGGTCGTATGTGATAAATGCTGTAAACGCAGGTGACGCATTTGATTTGTTCCGTGACAAATCAAGTACACTTTATAATCAATACTTTCCTGTTATAGAATATCGTACCTCTAAAAGAATTCGAAAACCTTGGATAACGACTCAATTGTTAACCAAAATTACCATGAAGAATCAACTGTTTCGCAAATTCTTAGCCACCCGTGAAGTCAGCGACTTGCGCGAGTTGAAAAAATACCGCAACAATCTTAATAAAGCACTGAAGGTTGCTAAAGGAAGTTACCTTGAAAATGCATTTCAAAGTACCGCCAGTGACGTTAAAGTTACGTGGAACAAACTAAACAGTCTCTTAAATCGGTCAGCATCTTCAAGTTGTGTAGACGATCTTGTCATAAATGGTCGAACAATATCCGGTTCTGACTTAGCGAATGTATTCAATGAATACTTTACTAATTTGCCGACACCGACGTTGACCGGTGCTGCAAGTTCTTTTATAAAACCTAACCACACAAACAGTATGTATCTCCATCCAGTAACTGAGAACGAAGTAATCACCGCGTTTATGTCCCTCAAAAACAGTTGCAGCTGTGATGCATATAACATGCAAATCAAGCCTATCAAATTTGTACTAGACATCATAGCCCCCATTCTTACTGATATATTTAATATGTGCTTCAGAGATGGTGTCTTTCCTGCATCAATGCAGTTAGCGAAAGTAACTGTCATCCATAAAAAAGGTGAAAAAAATAATCTCAATAACTACCGTCCTATTTCTATCTTGCCAGTCTTCTCGAAAGGACTTGAAAAATTAATTCACAAACGGCTTACGTCATACTGTGAAAAGATGAATATACTAAGTGACGATCAGTACGGTTTTCGCAAGTACCGATCAACTCAGTTAGCTCTTCTTAAGCAGAAAGAATATATAATTAAAAATCTGGAGGCTAAGAAATTTGTACTAAGCATATTCATTGATTTCACTAAAGCATTTGACTACATGAATCGCAATCTTCTTACTGACAAATTCCAATATTATGGTATATATGGCCCACCTTTAGACTTACTGAAGTCTTATTTGAGTAGTCGCTCCCAGTACGTAAGCATAAACGATCACCCATCATGTCCGTTGCCAGTTAACTCTGGAGTTCCTCAAGGCAGTATATTGGGTCCACTTTTATTTAACATATATCTTAATGACATTTCAGCAATTGATGCACGAGCAGAATTTGTAATATATGCAGACGACACCACCATATTACTCTCATCAGACACGTGCACAGAACTTCTTGATACCGGTAACTCAATTCTACATAAAGTTAGTAACTGGGCAAGGGCAAATGGTCTAGTAATTAATGAAACAAAAACTAAAGCCATCATTTATCGCGCAAAGTCTCGATCTGTTCCGCAAAACACAACACTTACCCTCAATAATTGCACAGTAGACATAGTACCTAGTTTTAAAACGCTAGGCGTATTATTTACAGAAACCTTGTCTTGGGACGCCCATGTGGACCACATAGCTTCCAAGTTAGGAAACATGGTAGGTATTTTTCATCGCCATAGAGACTACCTTCCTCAGAAAATAGCATTAATCCTATACAATTCTCTGTTCATGTCGCACATAAATTATTGCATTCTTGTATGGGGTACTACCACACTAAGCAACAAGTTAAAACTGTCCCGGCTCCAAAATAAGGCAATCCGTGTTATGACCCGGTCTGCCTATGATCATCCGATTGCACCCTTGCTCCATAACCTGAATTTGCTAAGCGTTAATGATATACATAGATACCAGCTTTGTAAATGTTTGATTCGTGGCAAACTACAGCACAATAATTATCTTATTAACCTTGGTGAGTTGGTAATCAAAGAGCCATCGGGTTATAATACGCGAAATCCCTTATACTGGAAAGTAGAGCATTATCGAACTAATTATGCAACACACTCTCTAAAATATCAGATACCAACTCTTCTCAACAATTTTCTTCAAGAAAATATAGACATTCTTAACATTCACCTCAAACATTTAAAACAACTTTTTTTTCCTTCATGATAATTCACGACACTATTTTTGTAATGTCCTTATTAGTTTTATATCTTAAGCAATGTGCCGCTGTACCATACTTTTTGTGTCCTTATCGCTATATTTAATGCTCAGCGAGTAAGAACCTAACCGTTTTTTCCTTTGCTTTCCTATGTCAAATGATGTGCTAGACATTTTTATGTGCCTTCATTGCTTCACGTCATAATATGCTGTGCTACTCATGCTCCTTCCGTACCCATAATTTCTTCATTGTGTACATTGTCGACTTGGCCTACCACTGCATTTTGTGTTTGCTCCTAACCGAAATTTGTTTTTCTTTGGCGCAGATACTTGAATCTATTGTACATTTGTAACTATTGTCTTCATTATTCTTTGTTACTAGTTTCTGATCGGTGTTCGGTCTGTGTTCACTACTGTTTTGCCTTTGAGGGGATAAGGCCTTAGTCAAGCTGCGTACGCAGCTTTTTGCCTTATCTCCTCCATTATATGTAATGAAAGACCAATAAATTATATTATTATTAAATTATATGGCATAAAAGAACCACATAACATACGACATGAAGGATGCAAAATTCACCTGAAACAAAGCAATCGCTGCTAGGTGCAGCACACTCTCTGAAAACGCTGCAAGTCCCTTCGCACACAACTGTGTGTATATATAACGTGTCAGTTAAAAGATTCCTTAAAAAAAGAGTTGTAGCTATCGCAGTTAAGCAATTTCATTACACCTTTATCACCAGCCCTCTCAAAGAAGGCTTCGTTCACAAGGCGGGCCAATAAGCATCTGCAAGCAATATTTCGATAGTGCAAGAGGCTAGGGGAAAGCTTGTACGCATTTATCACTGGTGGGTAGCTGGGAGCACTAGGAATTATGCCCCACACCTCCCATTTGAGGAAAATGCTCATACCACTGAGCCACTACAGGCGTCAGCACACTGCGGGTCTCAGCTGTGAGCGAACACACCAGCACTTGTCCCGTCCTCTCCTTTTTGGCCTCGTGCCATTGCACTGGTTCACCAAGAAATAACACTTGCGTAAAAATAGTGCACTACAATTTGTGCTGTGCTGAAACAGGTGTCGCAGTACTGTAGGGACTTGAAGGATACAGTAACTCGTCGGAAGTCGATTTGGAATGCATCATTTCCAGGCACTACACATATGGTAGCGTGGTATAAAACTGCAAGAAGCTAATGACACCATTCATCCCAAGTACGGTAATAATTTGTAATTTCCTCCTGATCTAATGAAAAGGGTTCACCTTAAGCTAAGGATAACACAGCAAGCCATGTAAAGAAAAATGATAGGTGTAACGTTAAGACACCGGGAGTGGGCAGAGTGGGTAAGGGAACAAACGCGTGTTAATGACATCCTAGTCGAAATCAAGAGGAATAAATGAGCTTGGGCAGGGCATGTAATGCGAACGCAAGATAACCTCTGCTCGTTAAGGGTGAAGCAGTGGATTCCAAGAGAAGGCAAGCGTAGCGGGGGTTGCAGAAGGTTAGATGGGTGTATGATATTAAGAAGTTTGCAGGAATACGGTGGGCGCAGCTCGCAAAGGAGAGAAATAATTGTAGAGACATACGAGAGGTCTTTGCCCTGCAATGGGTGTAGTCAGGCTAATGATGATGTTCCCGGATCTAACGTGGAAATTTCTTATATTTCTCCGTCCATGTCCGCGTTCAATCTAAACTGCTGATGTCAAACCCAAGAAACGCCGGACTTCATTTTATCTCCATTAACAACTACAACTCCGCTTACTCTAAAATCACATCAGGGTTACCACAGGGGATCGTTCTTGGTCCACTCCTCTATTTAATATATGCTAATGATTCACCTATCTCCGTGTCTTCTCCAGTTATGCTGTTTGCTCATGACTACATGATATGCCGTAATATTGTTTCTAACACTGACCAACAGTGTTTGTAAACTGACCTTGATGTAGTAACAGCATGGTGCACATCTTGGCTTACGCCACTTAATTCTTCTAAAACTAAACTTATGTCTTTCACTTGCAATTTTCGCATTCCCATAACCTATTACTTAAATAACGATTCGGTCGAACTTGCAACTATTTACAAGTATACCTCAGAGGTCGCCTGCATTCAGACTTAACATGGCTTAACCACATTAATATAACTTTACCAACCACCGTTCTCTTCCTCGGCCTGATAAAGCAAAACCTCTGACTGGCTCCCCCGCACCTGAAGAAACTTAACTTCATAGCACTCATTTGTCAGAAGATTGAATACGCACTAGCCATTTGGGATCCTGACCAAGCCTATCTCGTAGCTAACATTTAGTCCTTGCAGAACCAGGCGGCACGTTTTGTTTTCAGAATACTCATATGCTACCTGCGTCACTGCCTTAAAAAATCGCGCCGAATTAGAAGGCTTATCTCACTGCCGTAAACTATCACTACTAACGCTTTTCTATTAACTGCATCACCATCCATCTCTTCACCACGATTTATTCCAATCACCATCAGCCGCCTTTCCGCGACTCAACCAGCCCCACACAGAGTTAAACACACCGCGTGTCGTTCATCTGCATTTGCGAAGTCATTCATACCACACACTATCATAGATAGGAATGATATACCAGCGCATATAGCCATTGAATCTAACGCATTCGCATTTTTTGATCTCATCTGCAGAGACGTTGGCATTTGAAATGCTTCCAGTTTCCATGTTTTCCATTTACTGAACTTTTTCGATTACTTCCGTTCTTTTCGTGCCTACTACGTAAATTGTAGTATTTGTCATGTCCATTACGCCTTATTATTTTTTAAACCTATACTTTGTATTATATTCTTTCTAATCGCCTGTTTATTTACTCTCTGGCGCTTAGTTATTTTTCCATGTTAAACCTTACCTGTTTATTGTCCTTCGCGTGTTAATGATGTTCCTTATACATGTTTTTACACTGAACCCCCACCCCCCTATGTATTGTCCTCGAAGGAGTACCTTTAGGTGTGCTACTCCCAAATGAGCACCTTTAGCTTTACCCCTCATATAAGGTCCTCACCCAAAGGCTCTTGAGGTATCTGTAATATGTAAATAAATAAATAAATAAATAAATAAATAAATGAATAAATAAATAAATAAACAGCAGTGTCATTTTTGCTTTTACGGCTAATTTCCTCATCCAGCCAATTTCTTTAAAAAACAGTTGTTGTTCTTGTTCTGGATACGCACACGTTGATGCTTTTTTAGTGTTACACCGTTTTCTTTATGTTTGCAAAAGCTGTCGCTATGCCTTCTGTGCTTATATCGTTTTTTTATTCTGTCCTATTTGCTGTTAATTCATTTTACTGCTTTTATGTAACCTTTCTTTGTTTTTTGTGACCCTCATTTATTTTGATTTATATATGTATATACTGCCGTAATTTTGTTTTACTGTCGTATGTAACCCACTACTGTCTGTAATGCCCTCGGGATAAGGGTAAAGAAATAAATAAAAGTAAAAATTACACAAGGCAAACAAACACACACACACACACACACACACACACACACACACACACACACACACACACACACACACACACACACACACACACACACACACACACACACACACACACACACACACACACACACACACACACACACACACACACACACACACACACACACACACACACACACACACACACACACACACACACACACACACACACACACACACACACACACACACACACACACACACACACACACACACACACACACACACACACACACACACACACACACACACACACACACACACACACACACACACACACACACACACACACACACACACACACACACACACACACACACACACACACACACACACACACACACACACACACACACACACACACACACACACACACACACACACACACACACACACACACACACACACACACACACACACACACACACACACACACACACACACACACACACACACACACACACACACACACACACACACACACACACACACACACACACACACACACACACACACACACACACACACACACACACACACACACACACACACACACACACACACACACACACACACACACACACACACACACACACACACACACACACACACACACACACACACACACACACACACACACACACACACACACACACACACACACACACACACACACACACACACACACACACACACACACACACACACACACACACACACACACACACACACACACACACACACACACACACACACACACACACACACACACACACACACACACACACACACACACACACACACACACACACACACACACACACACACACACACACACACACACACACACACACACACACACACACACACACACACACACACACACACACACACACACACACACACACACACACACACACACACACACACACACACACACACACACACACACACACACACACACACACACACACACACACACACACACACACACACACACACACACACACACACACACACACACACACACACACACACACACACACACACACACACACACACACACACACACACACACACACACACACACACACACACACACACACACACACACACACACACACACACACACACACACACACACACACACACACACACACACACACACACACACACACACACACACACTGTTTATGTACATGCCTCCAACAGAGCTGCACACAGTTGTGTGCAAAGCGTCACGGTAGTTGCAAGATGACAAAGTGCTTCATGTAACTGCCAACCTTTGACCTGGAAGCAGGTGAAGCTCCGAGAACCACCAGATTTGCTCCACTGAATTTCAAATTGGCGATCAGTAGATAACAGTCTCATTGCACATGTTAGCATCAGGCTGAGGTAGATGTGGCTTCTTTTCTTGAACAGGTACACAATAAGGGATTGCCCTAGTCATGCAGCATTATTGTTCAAGACAGTGCACCCATGCACTCATGGCTGACAAAGCCAGCTTAAAATGCTCATTTCTTTCTATGAGTGTTCACTGTTGTAGTTAGCACATGCCGTGTACTGTGCCCTACATTCTAGCAGCTTGGATATTTTGGCTTTGCAGGCAAACGTAGCCAGGGAGTATGCCTAAAATAAAGCGAGAAAAAAATTTTTAATTTGGTTTTTCAGAGAAGTGTGCACTGTCTTCAGTAGGCATCAAAACCATGCCAAGACGGAAGGGGATGGAAGGAGGAGTAAAATATGAGAAAGTGGTGGCGTAGTGGAAAGCCCAAAAAACTTAGGCCACCTGGGGTCTATGTGCATGGAGGTTCCAAAGCAAACGAATACCTTTTCTGTTTCATCTCTATCAAAACGGCACTGGCTGCTGATCCGACATTGAATCCAGGATCAAGTGAGGGGCAGCATGGGAATAGCAGAGATCATCCTAGCAGCTGAATATTGTTTACTGCAGTCCCCGTGGCACCGCTGAAGACATCACTGCTTTCTCGTTTGAAACCTAATCTTCAAAGCTGCCTAAAGTGTTATAGTCACTTTTTAATTGTTACCTTCAATTTCCCTGTGGCTCGGTTTCCAAACCAACTTCAGATGTCTGTCGAGCATACACTTCCATCATATCTTGAAACTTGTACCAAAACAAAAACAAAGCACCAGAGAAAATTTTTAGCTATAAATACCAGGGATTAATTCGCAAAAAGTGCGCATTGCCCAGCACTCTTCAATGTGCCACTTAGCAAACAGGCTACATATGTGTTTCATAACATTAGTTTGTGCACAGCTGTGACAATGCATAAATTGCAGTGCTAAAAGAGCCGCTCGCTTTCAGTCACTACAATTTCTCAAACGGACACAACATTGAGAAATAACTTATTTTTTCAAACCTGCACCTAGCATCTAAAATAAATCTGCGCATCCGCAGCACCGCCGCTATATAGAAAAAGCCGCAGTTTCGCTATGTATGAAACGGTATGTAGTGTGCCCAGTGCACAATCCAGATGCTGCGAACACTTGTAAATTGAATGTCAGAACCTGAGAGGATCTGATCATATAATCAGACTAGCCTTTAACTCTGAATGCTTCCATGTGACCAAAGATAGTTCCTTAGCACAGATAAGCAAAGCTGCTATCACCGACCAGTTAGCAGAGCAAAATGCATTTCAAGACAGCTACCCATAAAAATACTCGAAGAGGATATGATAAATTTCCTACGGAGCTGCAGGAAACCCTGCTATATGTGCAATACAATTTATACACTTTTGAAGTTTGCATGTTGAGGAATGCATAACCCTCTACCGGACATTTTTATTTTCGAAAATGGTACCAAAATGATCACTTAGTACCCCTGCAGCAATCTGTTGACAAAGCAATGAATCATTTCTATGAGCTCTGCTCGCCTTAAACCATTTGTTGATTTGCAGACAGATTGCAGCACGGGTGCTTAATGATAATTTCGGAAACAGAAAAAACGTGTATGCGAGGGCGCTAAAGCTAAGATCTCAGAGTACAGATCTAACTAATACCTGTTTAATGAACAGCATCATTTAGTGTGCAATTTAATTTGTATGCACTGCTTGTTTTCTTTGCGGTTGCTCACTTGAATGAATGTACTACTTGTTTAATAGTGAAACAAGCACTGGTCAACATATATAACGCAATTCTTTAAGGATAACAGCAACAAAGACACAAGGAGAGCAGCAGGAAAGAGGCAATTAACAGGCTGATTTCAATGCATTGCTTTAATAAACACCCCACAATGCTTGTCCATACGCTCACAGGCCAAGCAAATAAGGTGCAGCAAAAAGAAATGATCAAATGTTGCCTTCTTGGGCAATAAAAATAACACCTGGGTCAAATATGTATCACCTCTCGTTACGATATAATCACCACTACAACTATTGTCGCCATAACTACTTCCGCTGCAGGAATAAGGCCTCGACCATTAGTCCCGAGTTCACCCTGTCCTGCAGAATATACTACACAATATTACAAACTTCAGCAACTGGACTGGTCCAAAAATACAGGAGAAAAGCTGCAGGCTAACATACCGGGCCAGTCCGGTCAAGACTGTAGGCGTGCTCTGCTGTTAGAAAAGAAATAAGGTTCTCCACCAGGACGATGAGATTAGGCCAGACAGAAACCAAGATTAAAAGGAAGTGTCTAGCATGCTAGATAGGCATCAATTTCATCACTCAGAACGAAGTGGCTTATCAGTTTGTTTAATTGGTTCTTGATGCCTTCTTGTTGCACCTTTTTTTGCCAAGCATGAGACCATGCGTGAATGTGAGGACAGGCAGGCGCAGACTCAACATTCTGAATGAAGAAGAAATTCACCAAAGTGAGCACCTCTCCCACTTCTTTCCATTACTCTCTGTATGCCTTTCGCAATGCTTTTTCGTGGGTCATTATCAAACCTTGCAGCTTGCCACCTCAGCAACACTGAACATAAAATTTTCATTGAAAGTCTGAAGGTAGGTGGAACTTCGCAGATAGTGAATGCACACCAGAGGGTGCAATGTTTGATGCCCAATGCCCTTATACAACATAAAAATAAAAAAGTGATAGTCGATAAGCGTAGTTAGGCCCAAGGCGAATGAGGTGTGCCAGTAGTTCAGTTTTCACTTTGGTTCCGGTGTTCAGATCCATTGTTCGTGGATAGCAGTTGGACTGTTGTAATGTTCATATTTGTGGAACTTGGTCATTGCGGCACCCGACACTTTTGTATACAACACCTTGCATACAACATACGATAATGAGAAATACCTGTAACATGGCACATAATAATCAGAAAGTGTCCTGCAGTCAGGGGTGTGCCATCCACTGCAGTCAAACAAAATGAGTCCTTACTTTTTTAAAACTGCGCCAAGTGCCTTAAAGAAACCACCAAATGATATATACCACATTTACGAAAAGTTCACAAGCGATCAGTATTCCATCACTCATCACCCACACCAGAAAAAAATTTAAGCTAGCTGGCTTTGTTAAGTATAAAAATGATTCCTCACATTGAACCCACACTTACTGGCCAGCCGAAGAAAAAGAAAACAGGTCTGCACTGCACCTTGCTACGTCCCCGATCCGGCCTATAGCACTTCAACAAACCCAATAGCAAGGCTCGCCCAGATTTCCCACTATTTCACAGGGGAAGAGGCAGTCAAGAATGTGTGCCAAAGTGTTGCCCAAATCAATTCCGAGCAGTAATTTTTAAGAAATATTCGTAAATTATAGGGTCCACCGAGAGCTTTTAAACTTGACTGGAATACTCACAAAAAACCACCTATATAGGTTTGTTGCTTTAGAATATGCCCATGGTAATCAATGAAAAGACCTTTTTAATGACACTTGTAAATGATGAGATCAACGATAGAAGACACAGGAAGGTAATGAAAAAAGCCATCATCGGAACGGAGGGTTGACTGCGTCAGAAACGGGCAAGTTTTCATTTGTTCTTGTGCCACCATTGCTGTACCAAACTGACAGCTTCTATTTGCGCTTTTATTTTCTTTTTATATTGTGTTCTTATCTCCATATTCGTCATATGTCCTGAAGTGGTGAAAGAACTTGCTATGAATCCTGGGACCCACCTTAAGAGCCACGATGAATTCTGTCTCCTTTTCTCGGGCGAGGTACACTCTGCCAAACTTGATTTTCCCCTGTGGCCGGCCAATCTCAAAATCTTTAAGGCACCACTCCTTGACAGACAAGAACCGAACAAGGGCTATGATGTGTAGTTCACCTTTCCGTCACGTGATGCGCAATAAAAACGGCAATATAGTTACTGATACGTTTGTTGTCATTCCATTTCTTGTGGTAGGCTGGCATAAGTGTTGTAGTGAATTAATCCTACTTATCAGAATTTATACTGCAGTGTTTTCATGCATCATGCGACGAAAGTCAATTGTATATTACTTAGCAGTCGGCGGCAAATACCAAGTGGTGAACCATATGCTCTTGGTGAAGGTGATGACGATTATGGATTTTTATGGCGCAAGGGCATCTAGGGCCCGAGAGCGCCATGGCACAGGGCTTTTTCTATTTCTCAAGGTTTGGTCAAAGACCCATTTCCCAAGCATTTCACCCTAAAGAATTCGAGCACCAGACCAGGGGAAGCTTGTAATTATTGTATCCCCGGTAAGTACCCGGGGGCAGTGGGTATCGAACCCCGCACCTGCCACATGCGATGCGGATGCTCAACCACTTGGCCACCGCTGCTGTTTACGTATTCTTGGATACTTGCGCTCCTGCAGCCGCCGAAAAACCAAGTAACGACTTTGGCACCTACTGGTAAACACACACATGAACCTCTAGCGCATTTACAAGACAATTAAAAAGACACAAACAAAAACAGTGCAGAGGATCCATCGATACATTAAGTGCCATATATGTTGCTTGTATGGAATTGCAGTGGAAAGTGGTTATAGTAGCAGCTGCTTTGTTGCTTGACGGCCACGTGAGGCCCATGCAGCGTCCGCTAGGTCTCCTCGTACTGTCTGTTTTTCATGGATGCATTATTTTTTTCTGAAAATCTTTAACACAGCTTTCTCGAATGCATTGGAGCGTACAGAACAAATTTTGAGAAACTGTCGTAGGGACAGGAATTCCAAAAGTTAAACCAAGGTGTTTAAAAAAGCTCAAGGAATTGTACCAATGCAGATATTTCGGTTGTAAGGTAACAAATATTTCCACGGACCTCGAATATCATACCAGCTGAACGCTAATAAAGTCATCACTGTATGCAAGATGACTTCCTTGTGGCGCCCATCGCCTTAAAAATGTGTTACTTGGCAGTGACAGGCCTGAGCGAGTATACACAATGAATGCATTACATACATGTCCTGTGCACAAACTTTACTGCAGTCACATGCTGTAGAGACGGTTGGTGCCACTACGAGGTACGCCAGTTTTATTTCACCATGAGCCAACTTATTTTTAATCTTTGGCTCCCCGCTGGCCAGCAACACCTTCTTTCGCCCTTCGGCAGCGCCACAAAGAAGCTGATTTCCTGCACTGTACCATCACGTGAAAAACAAGAAACATACGAGTGGTCCGCACAGGTAAGTGCCACTGACCTGTCGCGAAGCCCGACGGTTTCATAGCGCAAGTCGCGTACCCCGTCTGCTGAAGCTGCGAGTAAGGAAAAAAACCCACAGTCAGCGAGTTTTGCCGGCACACACAGAAATAACGGCTACGGCCAAAATTTATACAGAGGCTGTGCTTGAAGAAGACGAATCTTAAAAGAGATAAAACTTTCGTAAGAAGCCACCCGCTATCGATCGGTGGCAGTAGAAATCATGCAAAGGTCACAAAGAAACGACCTCATCGACGCCACTCTGCGGTCTCTTCGCGCGCCTTCACCCGGAGGCTTTCGCTAAATTCTTATATTCGAAGGCGCCGCATTATCAATCGATACCATCGCACACTTGCGCTGTCGTGAAGCAGCTCTGTCAACAACTTGCAGGGCTATGATGGAGCGACGAAGAACATTATGTACATTCGGCGGGCAAGTACGAAACAACATCGCGTGTCCACAACGAAGTACTCTCACAGCACTCAGCTCAATCTGGAGAATTCTGAATCTGGGACTGCCTAAACCGTGAACCGAAAGGAAGATTCGCCGAGCTCGAATCTAACAGGAGAGCTCGGTCAAACAGCAGTGGGCCGATGCACGAGAGAGAGACGAAAATGCAGATTGCGCATAGACACGTTCAATGAAAAGCGCGCCAGCCTCTTCCGGCTCGGAGTACTCACGACTCGTCTGGGTTCGGGAGGCTTGAGAGTTATTGGCCGGGAAAAAAACAAAATACGAAAAACTGTGACGTCACATCTATGATTTGAATACTGCCCTATGGGTTCCGGGCGGAGAAAGGAGAAGTGTGGCAGCGTGCAGGGCGAGCCGGTGCGCGTGCACAATCGAACGTTGGAGCCTGGCTTCGAGGCAGTTGCTGTGGTTGGTTGAGTGGCGGGTCGTATTTTGGAGCTCGGCCTTTCCCCAAGGCCAGAGAGCCCGCACCGGCTGGGCATCCAGGTCTGGGGTCTGGCTTCCCGTACACGCTACCCACCACGGTACCCTGCCTGCTGTCTCCAGCCTCCCGCTAGCCAGGCGGCATACCGGTGAGCACCCGCCTGCTGACTCCGGCCTCCCGGTAGCCAGGCGGCCAACCGATGCGCTCATCCCTGCTTGTACCGGCCTCCTGATACTTCCCCGGGGACCGGGCTGCACCTCCGCCACCGTGTGCTTCTGGGCCGACTAAGACTGTCGCACCGGAACCCATTGTCAGACGCTGATGTTCACCTCGACATAGGTTGTGAGTACCCTGCAGTGTGTGTGTGTGCGTGTGTAAAAGCAGGAGACATTATACCTACGTCCTCGTCGCTCAAGAGGAAGTGCGTCGTTATGCGGGGTGTGGCCTGTACTAGTGGCTAGGCCTCCTGAACGGTCCTGAGCCCATTAATTACATCACATTTTGCGAGCCTGCCAGGATACGTCAGCGAGAGGGCCGATTAGCTGATCCGTATTCACGCTGAGAGCTAAGCTTGAGCGGCAATCGACCTCGAACGTCTAACTACGTTGGGTACGCAACTGGGCCTCTCGGATGCGGAACTGAGAGAGGGTAGAAAGTGAACGCTCAGCACAGAGGGAGGCACGGGCTGCGGAAAGAGAGGAAAGTCGGGAAGCCGCTGCGAGAGGGAAAGATTCTCGAATTCAAACTCAGACTCCAAGAAGGAATTAGGAGTAAGGAGACCGCTTTTGTGGAAACTCTCCCAGCGTAGAACCATGCCCTTTCTCTCAATCCGCAAAAGCTGTTATCGTTGTTTCATGAACGGTGCGACGACTTGCATGCACACTTGCAGCGTTTGCATGCACACTTGCAAGGCACAGGGACACTATATCTCTTTGATGGTACCGTCACCCAATTAGCCGAGGCAAGAGTGCAAGCATACGCCCTACTTCTCAGGTGAGGTGACAGCACATTGCATGAAACGCCCCTTGTACGACGTCATTATCGGCAACATCCTAGGTGTCTGGGAACCGCCTGACCCCGACCCAGACTGGATGAACGCACGCGTTAGCGAGCATGACACGGCGCCAGTTCACCAGGGACACCTCCAGCCTAGAAATTCGGAGCGTTGTGTTACCGTCGTTGCCAAGATACAAGAGGATAAGTTAACGCCGTTGCATATGCCACTAATTCAGTGCTGTGACGTCACAACAAACCAATTAGCTGAAGAGCGGTGGAAGGATGCAACACTCAAACGGCTCTTCTCTAACCTCAATAAAGAGTTTGTATACGGCAGCGGTCATAAATACTTCTTCCGTGAAGAAGGAAATATCCTCTGCCGAGATTACATCGGGTCGACCGGCAGGAACTTCAAACATATAGTAGTAGCCGTAGCGTTCAGACCTCAAATTCTACAGATGGCCCATGAAAGCATCATGGCTGGGCACCAGGGAATACGATGCACGACCGATCGCACACTAGAGGATTTTTATTGGCTTGACCTACACGGAGATGTCACGCGATTCCTTAAGTCGTGCTATCGATAAATGCCAAAGAACCGCACCAAAGGGCAAGGTTGGCATTCTACCACTTGGCAACAGGCTGCTGATCAATACTCCTTCCGAACGGATTTCCGTCGACCTCATACGGCATTTCTCACCAAAGTCTGATAAAGGCAACCGATACGTGTTCACGCTGATGGACTTCGCGACACATTGTCCTGACGCCGTCGCAATTCCTGTCATTGACGCTGTGCACGATGCAGAAGCGCTAGTAGAAATGTTTTCTCGCCTCGGTATCCCCCCAAAAATTGTAACTGACCAGAGAGCAACCTTTACCGATGACCTCATTAAGGATGTAAGCCGTCTCCTCTCCATCAAGGTCCTCAAGACGTCGCCTTACCACGCGCTGGTGAATGGCCAGGCGGAAATGTTTAATGGAACTCTTAAGACAATGCTTAAGAGCATGTGCCAAGAACAGCCTAGGTCTTGGAATAAGTATCTGGCCCCATTCCTCTTCGCTTACCGTGAAGTTTCACAGGGAAGTCTTGGGTTCTCTCCGTTCCAGTTGATTTATGGACGTCATGTACGAAGGCCACCGACAGTACGAAATGAGCTCTGAACAAATCAGAGCATTGATGGAGAAACTCGCTCAACGTACGCCTATCTTGTCGACCTCAGAAGCTGGTTGAAAAACACGTGGAAGCTTTCTCACGAGCAACTCGAGAAGGCACGCCAGAAACAGAAAACATACTATGACCATAAGAGTCACCCCACAAGGTTAGTCCCGGGCGACAAGGTGCTGATTTTGCTGCCCACAGATTCTAACAAGCTGCTCATGCAATGGAAAGGGCCATCCGATATCCTTGAACAAAAAACGACGTGTATTACCTTGTACAGCTAGCGCACAAGAGCGAAGTTTTTCACATATATATGCTTAAGATGAAGAGCGCAAGCCCCCGGTGACGCGGAAAGTATCGGCCGCCGCAGAGACCGACCAACTCCCATTGGACCTTGAAGCACTCAATGTGGAGTGCCCCGTAGAACTGCCTGCTCTGAATCTCCGTCAAACACAGTGCTCTGCGGACGTCCAATTCGTTTCAGGTCTTTCAGAGGCGCAGACTGAAGAAGTACGAAGTTTGTTCCGTGAATTCGAGTTTATTTTTGCAAGATTACACGTACACCATCGACTGCATAAAAGCAACCGATAACGTGGGTGCTGATTATCTTAGCCGTGTTTGATTGCCCCACAATAACTTTTCGGGTCTTTCAGAGGCGCAGACTGAAGAAGTACGAAGTTTGTTCCGTGAATTCGAGTTTATTTTTGCAAGATTACACGTACACCATCGACTGCATAAAAGCAACCGATAACGTGGGTGCTGATTATCTTAGCCGTGTTTGATTGCCCCACAATAACTTAGCTTAGTCACCATGTCGGATCCGATAACATTATTGCTTCTTTGCCTCCTGCTTGTGCGTGTTGACAACTGTATTCCTCAGCACGCGGACTTGCATCTGTATGTACATATGAACGTATGTCTGTGAACAGACAGGAACTGTGAACATTCCTCGCGGGGGACATTTCCGTTCTATCCCCCCCCCCCTCGTGGTTCCAGAACAATTGTAAACCACTGTCTTGAAACTGGGGGAGGTTGTGATGATGTGGATTGTGCTCTATGAGTTCCGGCAGGAGAAAGAAGTGTGGCCGCGTGCGGCGTGCCGGTGCGCGTGCGCAATCGATCCTTGGAGCCTGGCTTTGAGGCAATGGCTGTGGTTGATTGAGCGGCGCGTCGTGTTTTGGAGCTCGGCGTTTCCCCAAGGCCAGCTAGCCTGCACCGGCCGGGCATGGAGGTCCGGGGTCTGGCTGCCTGCGCACGCTACCCCCCACGGTACCCTACATGCTGTATCCACCCTCCGGCTAGCCAGTCGGCCTACCAGTGAGCACCCGCCTGCTGACTCCGGCCTCCCGGTAGCCAGGCGCACTACCGACGCGCTCCTGCCTGCTGGTACCGGCCTGCTGATACTTCGCCGGTGACCGGGCTGCACCTGCGCCGCCGTGTGCGTCGGCGCCGACAAGGACTGTCGCACCGGAACCCAAAGTCTGATGCTGATGTTCACCTTGACATAGGTTGTGCGTGCCCCGCAGTGTTTGTGTGTGTGTGTTAGTGTGTATGCAGGTGATTGTATACCTTCCTCCTCGTCGCTCAAGAGAAACAGCGTCGTTATTGAGGTATTCACACGGGCGATGTAATTCTTCCCTAAGTGACGGCGGCTGCTCACACGTCATGCCTTCGAGAGAGCTCGCGGCGACGCACCATCATATTTTGCTCCCGCGGCCCCCGCCGACCAAGGAAGGGACCGTTCATTCAGCCTGCGCATTCACTCCCCGTCTCCCCGGGAGATGTGGCATGCCTGGGGTGCAGCCCGTTAGCGTCTTTCTTCATTTGGCTGTTCCCCATCGGGTTTCTTTTCTCTCATCTCCCCTCATATCGCGCATCTATTCTGTTTTCCCCTTCGTCTTCTCTTTTTTTCGCCAAACCCCGCAAAGGAATTGATTTGGCCCCTTGGTTCCTTTTTGACAGCTGCCCCTCTGCCTCCGCAGCACGGACGTTTCGCTCGTCCTTCTCGGCGTCTCGCTGCTAACCCAGGCTGAATCCGAGAGCAGGGACGGACTTCGGCGGATCGGCGACGTCGCTCACTCCTCTCCGCATCCATCCTCGCCGATGTCCCCAGTTTGATTACCGCTTTATACGGCGGTCTGTAACATCGTTATGTGAGTATTGTTCAGAGGACTTGACGCGTATTGCTTTTTCTTGCGCGTCTCACCATTCCCAAATGGAATGTTTTTTTTCGGGAGCACTGCCCTGAACTGCGTTAGAATGACATATAATCGGCAGAAAGAAAATTTTGTTTGCAGTTGCATGACACCATGTATATGCCAAGTTATCAACAAACTTCAGTGGTCCATGGGCTTGTTCGCCCGTCATGTTCATATTCAGGACTCTCCTGCCCCAGTTTTTGTGCGTAGTGTTTGTGCGCAGATAGTGTGTGCACTAGCGTTCAGTCATGGGTAGAGTGCCATATAAGCTGGCTGCGCAGGCTTTGTCTTCTTGGACATTTTTGAGTCATTACTGAAATAACAGTGCATAAGAGGAAAAACAAAGAAAACTGCAAGGCAGCGCTTGTCTTGGGGGGGGGGGGGGGGGTGGATTTATGCCCTCTTGGAGTAACGCACCAATCGCTCTTGAATTTTTTCATCAAAACAATGGGGTCCAACATGATTATCGTGTGTAAAGTTTCTGTATTTATGGGTAGGGCCGTCTGCCCCCTCCTCCCACCTCTCTATCAATAAACCCCTAGCTTGTCTTGCTGTTTTTTTCTACTGTTTGCCTCATACTTCACACTGTAAATTGAGAATGTATCACCAACTTGCCTGGAAGTCATTCCTGTTCATGATTGAACTACATATATATAGTGCAAGCAATGCGCTATCTCTTCTTGGAGCAAAAATGTACACCTATCCAATAAGTACATACAAGTGTAAACAGAAGAAGTAAACAGATTCAGTAGCCTTGTACTCCTGTTTACGCGTGCCCTAATAGAAATTCGAGGCTTGGCATGTGCATGATAATAGTGGTCGATCCTGTAGTTTCTCGTGAAGACACAATAGTTCATGATTTCTGCTGGGACGGGCACCATTCACAAACAAAATATTGTGCTTTGTTTACTTGTGCTTGCATCTATACATGTGATGGTTGATGTTTAATCAGAACAGTGCAGTGTAGTGCTGTCATTCAAATTGTGGGGTAGTGGCATGTGTTTCTTGATTGGTGTAATGCTCAGAATCTGGCATTGCTGCAGTATAACTTTCAGCTATGTGTGTTCTTTTTCTTTATTGCAGGTCTGTCAAGGAGTGGTGCCTTAAAGATTTTCAGATTGGCCGGCCACTGGGCAAAGGAAAGTTTGGCAGAGTGTACCTCGCCCGAGAAAAGGAGACAAAATTCATTGTGGCTCTTAAGGTGGGTCCCAGGGTTTCTAGCAAGTTCTTGCACCACTTCAAAACATATGACGAATATGGACATAAGAACACAATATGAAAAGAAAATTGAAGCGCAAATAGAAGCTGTCAGTTTGGTACAGCAATGTTGGCACAAGAACAAATGAAAACTTGCCCGCTTCTGGCGCAGTCAACCCTCCGTTCCGATGATGGCTTTTTTCATTACCTTCCTGTGGCTTCTTTCGTTGCGCTCATCATTTACTGGTATCATTCAAAAGTTCCCTTCAATGATTACCATGGGCATATTCTAAAGCAACAAACAAGGTGGTTTTTGTGACGATTCCAGTCAAGTTTAAAAGCTCTCGGTGGACGCTATAATTTACAAATATTTCTTAAAAAGTACTGCTCGGATTTGATCTGGACAACACCTTGGCACACATTCTTGACTGCCTCTTCCCCTGTGAAATAGTAGGAAATCTGGGCGAGCCTTGCTATTGGGTGTGCTGAAGGGCTGTAGGCAGGATCAGGGACGTAGCAAGGTGCAGTGCAGACCTTTTTCTTTTTTTGGCAGGCCAGGCAGTGTGGGTTCAATGTGAGGAATCATTTTTAATCTTAACAAAGCTAGCTAGCTTAAATTTTTTTCTGGTGTGGGTGATCAGTGCTGGAATACTGATCGCTTGTGAACTTTTCGTAACCTTGGTATATATCATTTCGTGGTTTCTTTAAGGCACTTGGCGCTGTTTTAAAGAAGTAAGGACTCATTTTGTCTGGCTGCAGTGGATGGCACACTCCTCACTGCAGGACGCTTGCTGATTAGTATGTGCCAAGTTACAGGTATTTTTCATTATCGTACGTTGTATGCAAGGTGTTGTATACAAGGTGTCGGGTACCGCAATGGCCAGTTCCACATATGTGGACATTACTACAGTCCAACTGAACCAAAGCGAAAACTAGACTGCTGGCACACCTCATTCGCCTCTGGCCTAACTACGTTAATCGACTATCAGTTTTTTATTCGGATGTTGTACAAGGACATTGGGTATCAAATATTGACCCTCTGGTGTGCATTCACTATCTGCGAAGTTCCACCTACCTTCAGACTTTCAATGGAAATTTTCTGTTCAGTGTTGCTGAGGTGGCAAGCTGCAAGGTTTGATAATGACCCATGGAAAAGCGTTGCGAAAGGCATACAGAGAATAATGGAAAAAAGTGGGACAGGTGCTCACTTTGGTGAATTTCTTTATTCGCAATGTTGAGTCTGTGCCTGCCTGTCCTCACATTCACGCATGGTCTCATGCTTGGCAAAAAGGTGCACCAAGAAGGCATCAAGAACCAATTAAACAAACTGATAAGCCACTTCGTTCTGAGTGATGAAATTGATACCTATCTAGCATGCTAGACACTTCCTTTTAATCTTGGTTTCTGTCTGGCCTAATCTCATCGTCCTGGTGGAGAACCTTATTTCTTTTCTAACAGCAGAGCACGCCTACAGTCTTGACCGGACTGGCCCGGTATGTTAGCCTGCAGCTTTTCTCCTGTATTTTTGGACCAGTCCAGTTGCTGAAGTTTGTAATATTGTGTAGTATATTCTGCAGGACAGGGTGAACTCGGGACTAATGGTCGAGGCCTTATTCCTGCAGCGGAAGTAGTTATGGCGACAATAGTTGTAGTGGTGATTATATCGTAACGAGAGGTGATACATATTTGACCCAGGTGTTATTTTTATTGCCCAAGAAGGCAACATTTGATCATTTCTTTTCGCTGCACCTTATTTGCTTGGCCTGTGAGCGTATGGACAAGCATTGTGGGGTGTTTATTAAAGCAATGCATTGAAGTGTCCGGTTTTTAATCAGCCTGTTAATTGCCTCTTTCCTGCTGCTCTCCTTGTGTCTTTGTTGCTGTTATCCTTAAAGAATTGCGTTATATATGTTGACCAGTGCTTGTTTCACTATTAAACAAGTAGTACATTCATTCAAGAGAGCAACAGCAAAGAAAACCAGTAGCGCATACAAAAATAAATTGCACACTAAATGATGCTGTTCATTAAACAGGTATTAGTTAGATCTGTACTCGGAGACCTGCGCTTTTAGCGCCCTAGCATACACGTTTTTTCAGTTTCCGAAATGATCATTAAGCACCCGTGCTGCAATCTGTCTGCAAACCAACAAATGGTTTAAGGCGAGCAGAGCGCATCCAAATGATTCATTGCTTTGTCAAGATTGCTGCAGGGGTAATAAATGATCATTTTGGTACCATTTTCGAAAAAAAATGTCCGGTAGAGAGTTATGCATTGATCAACATGCAAGCTTCAAACGTGTATAAGTTGTATGGCACATATAGCAGGGTTTCCTGCAGCTCCGTAGGAAATTTATCATATCCTCTTCGAGTATTTCTATGGGCAGCTGTCTTGAAATGCATTTTGCTCAAACTGGTAGGTGCTAGCAGCCTTTCTTATCTGTGCTAAGGAACTATCTTTGGTCACATGGAAGCATTCAGAGTTAAAGGCTGTTCTGATTATATGATCAGAGCCTCTCAGGTTCTGACATTCAATTTACATGTCTTCGCAGCATCTGAATTGTGTACTCGGCACACTACATACCGTTTCATACATAGCAGAACTGTGGCTTTTTATATATAGAGACGGTGCCGCGGAGGCACAGATTTTTTTTAAATGCTACGTGCAGGTTTGAAAAAATAATTTATTTCTGAATGTTGTGTCCCTTTGAGAAATTGTAATGACCGAAAGCAAGCGGCACTTATAGGACTGCAATTTATGCATAGTCACAGCTGTGTACAAACTAATGTAATGAAACACATATGTAGCCTGTTTGTCAAGTGGCACATTGAAGAGTTCTGGGCAATACGCACTTTTTTGCGAATTAATCCCTGGTATTTAGAGCTAAAAATTTTCTCTGGTGCTTTGTTTTTGTTATGGTAGAAGTTTCATGGTATGATGAAAGTGTATGATCGACAGACATCTGAAATTGGTTTGGAAACCAATTTCAGATGTCTGTCTGTCGAGCATACACTTCCAGAATTAATCCCTGGTATTTAGAGTTAAAGATTTTCTCCGGTGCTTTGATTTCGTTTTTTGGCACAAGTTTCATGGTATGATGGAAGTGCATGCCCGACCGACATCTGAAATTGGTTTGGAAACCAAGCCACATGGAAATTGAAGGTAACGATTAAAAAGTGACTATAACACTTTCGGCAGCGTTGAAGATGAGGTTTCAATAGAGAAAGCAGTCATGTCTTCAGTGGTGCCATGGGGACTACAGTAAACAATATTCAATGGCTAGGATGATCTCTGCTATTCCCATGCTGATATTGCATGTTGAGAAAAGTCCTGCAGCGTAACACTCAATTGCCCCTCACTTGATCGTGGATTGCATCCAGACTCAGCAGCCAGTCCCGTTTTAATAGAGATGAAACAGAAAAGGTATTCGTTAGCTTTGGAACCTCCATGCACATTAGACCCCCAGGTGGCCTAAGTTTTTTGGGCTTTCCACTACGCCACCACTTTCTCATATTTTACTCCTCCTTCCATCCCTTTCCGTCCTGGCATGGTTTTGATGCCTACTGAAGACAGTGCACACTTCTCTGAAAAACCAAAATAAAAAATTTTTTCTCGCTTTATTTTAGGCATACTCCCTGGCTACGTTTGCCTGCAAAGCCAAAATATCCAAGGTGCTAGAATGTAGGGCTCAGTACACAGCATGTGCTAACTACAACAGTGAACACTCAAAGAAAGAAATGAGCATTTTAAGCTGGCTGTGTCAGCCATGAGTGCATGGGTGCACTGTCTTGAACAATAATGCTGCATGACTAGGGCAATCCCTTATTGTGTACCTGTTCAAGAAAAAAAGCCACATCTACCTCAGCCTGATGCTAACATATGCAATGAGACTGTTATCTACTGATCGCCAATTTGAAATTCAGTAGAGCAAATCTGGTGGTTCTCGGAGCTTCACCTGCTTCCAGGTCAAAAGTTGGCAATTTCTATGTCCCTACCTTACATGAAGCACATTGTCATCTTGCGACTACCGTGACGCTTTGTACACAACTGTGTGCTGCTGTGTTGGAGGCATGTACGTAAACAGTTTGCTTTTTTTTGGTCCGCTTAGATAATGACTGGGAGGTTTCATTTGCATTAGAAGTGGCCAGTGACACCTAAAATGTTTGAGCAAGAGCTATCTTTATTAGGTTTAGTTTAAGCTTCACTTTCCTGTTCGCTATTCTTTTGCAAGAGCTTCTGCTTGAATCCTTCTGAGGTCCCAGTAGTCCCTGTTCTACCATTTACATGACCTCTCCGCATTTTTTATTGCTGCTTGTAGAGTCTGAGATGGAGTTGTAGGCCAGATTTTGCTCGGCAACTGAACGTGTCCATTGTGGCATTCCCGTGGTTGATTTGTTGCAACTCAGTTAAGTTTCTGAACTGGCTACTATGGCGCTACTTCCTATCTAGACCGGACAAACTGCTGACACATGTGTATCTGTTTCATTCTTATGCAATTACAAGCTGTTGTAGTAGTTGCCACTTGTCCTGTGCCATCCAATACGCCAGACGACCTCAAGGGTTTATGTCACGACGGACCAAATTTCTAACCAGAAGTGAAGTGAGCAGGCTTGCTACTTAGGTCGTGCAATTCATGCCATTGTGCGCTCGAAGGCAATGGGCAAATCCCAGACTTCCGTTTTCAACAAAGAAGGGGCAGTGAAAGCAGTGTGTTCTTGTGCTCCCACACCACTCTCAAAAGCATGCCTTTTCCAGTTTCCACCTACATCTCATGACAAGTAGCAGGTTCTCAAGAGCACCCTCTCTGGCATGCATGTTTGTTACGGCTCTGGTCTACCGGATGACTGCTTTATCGAGCATGAGAATGTGTGTGTTTTCGTGTCACTACAATGGAGCATTCGCTACCAATGCAATTGCAAGTAAGAGCTGCTGGTAGCTTGCTGAGATCTCAAACTCTTGGTTACGACTTGCTTTGAAAACACATATAGCCCACAAAGAGGCCCCGTAAAAGAATTGCGAAAAACGTCCACGCAGGTGATGTTTAAGTCGCAGCTCCAGAGGAACAACGTGGAGCACCAGCTGCGGAGGGAGATCGAGATTCAGTCTCACCTGAGGTGAGGCTGCTATTTCATATTGCACTGCATGGCACATGACGCATGAAAGTTGTTGCACCACTTGCTGCATTCAGAACAATAACTGATGCTGAACACAAGGAAGACAGCCGACACAGCCATCAACGGCTTGGAATGGCGGGAGTCGGGACTAATCATATTCGAAGGAATGGAGAAGATGAATTTATATTGAACCATTAGATGGGTATAACGAGCTGGTGTTAAGTGACTTTATTGCTACAGAGTCTTTTTTTTCCTTCACTGCTGTTGAGAATAAATCATGATTTTTAGAACTGTAGCTCGAGGCTGCAGAACATTCCGCTTCTAGTAGTATGTGCAACGCATTCAATGTTTGTGAAAGCTTTCAATGTAAAGCAAGGTGAAAAATAGTGTGTCATTAGCTTATTCCTTAAGGGCATTCTTGAGTGAGATGTAGTTCTAGGTCTTCCTTCAGAAGCCGCCGCAGTGGCCCAGTGGTTATGGTGCTCTGCTGCTGGCGTGAAATGCGCGGGTTCAATCCCGGCCATGGAGGTCAGCTTTCAATAAAGGCGAAATGCTAGAGGCCATGTGTACTGTGCGATGTCCGTGTATGATAAAGAACCCCAGGTTGTCGAAACTACTGGAACCCTTCACCACAGCGTCCCTTTTTGCCTGAGTTTCCTTAGGACATTAAACCCCATGAATCCAGAGTCTTCCTTTCGAAGCCACACTTCAATTGTTTCCTGAGCCATTTTGGCATTGACTCCTACGCACACGTGGGCATACATGCTTGCTGCTTTTGTGTTCAAAGAAGCGTTTGAATTTGGGGTCATGAGTTCTTTTGCGAGTGCTTTGTTAAGTGGTATGGGCACCACGCTCTAAACAGAAAGGAGTAAAAATGGGGTGTGCTCGAGGACAGATTACTTCCTTTTTTACTCCCATGTAGGGGTATTCGTGTTCAGGGTGCACATACATACATACATACATACATACATACATACATACATACATACATACATACATACATACATACATACATACATACATACATACATACATACATACATACATACATACATACATACATACATACATACATACATACATACATACATACATACATACATACATACATACATATACATACAAGTTTTATTCTCCACAAAGAAGTGGACGGAGGTGGAGGGAAAAGCTGTACATTTGCGGCTTGAAAAATCCTCCGCCCCCTTACAGTGTATACACCAGCAGAGTGGGGCAGTAGACAGTCCCATTTTGTTGTTGCAAAGAGAAAAGAAAAACAGCCCTGTATCGCATCAGACAATAAAATAAGCCTAAATAAGAGTTTCAATAGAGCACTGGATTTGGACGCCTGGAGAAAAAAATTTTTTTCGAAAATGAAACAATGTAATGTAATTGAACATAAGGATATACCTTTGCATTCATTCGCAAAAAAGAGTATGATTAGCAAAATATTTTTATATATTTGGAAGCGACATATTGAGTAGATCTGCGCCTTCTTTTTCTGCAGCATTCAATAATCGCGGAAGATTATAGCGGAGTGTTTGTTGTCCATAGGCAGTGCGACATTATGGAACTTTCCATCGTTCTGGAGTTCTGGTGCTGCAGGTGTGATAATTGGATCTTAATTCTGCCATTTCCGTAAAAACTGTACTCTCTCGTTGGACACTTAAACGATACTGCCTGCATAATTTGTATTCGTATATATTTCTTACTTTCAATAAATTAAGCGAAGCAGAGATATGTGAAGATGCTGTGTTTTGAATGTTTTCAATTATTCGTACTATTTTTTCTATGGCCTTTCAAGCTTCAACACATTAGTTTTTGTTGATGTTCCCTAAACTAAATGAGAGTAGTTTAGTTGGGAGACAAAGAGAGCGTTGTAGACAATTAGTTTAACTTTTTTGGAACAGTATAGCGGTTGCGATTTAAAATTCCAGTTATGCAGCTCAGTTTGCTGATTAGACTGTTTACATGATCATTCCGTTGTAAAGTTGAAGTAAAATATACCCCTAACCCCTTGACAGTATCTACCACATCAATGGCAGCGGATCTAAACATTACGGTTCCTTGTAAGGAAATATGTTTAATTTTTGGTCGAAAAACTACCACCTTTGTTTTGTTTGCGTTAACTTTTAATTGATTGCTGGAAGTCCACGAGTCCAATTTGCACAAAAAAATATTTCCTTTAGTAATTCCTCCAGCTTCAGAACGTGATGGCACCAAAGCACTCGTGTCATAGGCATATATAACGAACTTGGTATCTGAGCAGATATGTACAATATCAATAATGTACAAATTAAATAGGACAGGGCCTAAAATTCTACCCTGTGGGACTCCTGAAATTATTTTTTTTCTCTGAGAAATAAAACCATATATGTCGACATATTGAAATATATATGATAGGTAAATTTTGAGGAGAGCCAAAACATGTCCCCGTATACCATAATGATGCAGTTTTTCAAAAAGGATAGTATGACTAATATAATTGAAACCTTGGCTAAAATCAACAAAAATACCCATAACAATAGATTTCTACAAAATGCTTTAGAATATATTCCTTATGGTCCAACAGTGCCAGCTCTGTAGACATGTCCCTCCTAAAGCCATATTGCGAAGTAGTTATTATAATATGCTTGCTGGAGAAGCGCGATATTCGATCTAAGATAATTTTCTCGAGACCGTTCGAAAAGGCAGGAAGAATTGACATCGGTCTGTAGTTCGATACATCATTCTTATTTCCTTGCTTATATAAGGCTATCACACGGGCGACTTGCATTTTTGTAGGAAAAAAAGCTGTAGAAATGCAGAAATTAAAAATATGCGCTAAAATGGTGCTGATTATACGTATCACATACTTGACGGGTCTTATTTGTATACCGTCAGCATCAACACTATGAGAATTATTTAAACTAAAAAAAGAGAACACACTTCATTTGCATCTGTTGGTTCAAAAACTATTGTGCTAGAGTTTTTCTGCCCTAAACTTTTGTATGATGCCTGGTTTTTAGTAGAATCTCTGTTAACAAAGTAGTCATTAAAAATGTTTGCCATTTCTTCTCCTTTTGACATCTGTCCTTCGTGAAAAATTTCTTCAACTCTCTGTTTTTTCTCGCTCCGAGGCATCAGTGCATTTAAGTTATTCCGCATTAAGTCAGTGCGCTTTACGTTGGAACCGAACATATTCTCATAGTACAGTTTTCTTGCTTTTCTTAGCTGCTTAGTCAAGTCATTACGAAATTTTTTGAACGTAGCGAGATCAGATGCTGTACGAGTTCGCATAAATGTTTTAAACAGACGTTCTTTCTTTTCTATCTTCTTCAATAGGTACTTTGTCACCCTTGGTTTTCGACATCTCTTTTTACCCGTATAGCGTTTGAAAACGAAGTGACGTTGGTATACCGAAAGAAACAAACTCAAAAAGGCATCATAAGTTGTGTTCGCATTTGATGCCTGAAGAACGTTGTCCCAGCAAACCGTTTCTAACTCATGATAAAAAGCTTCTAAGAGGGTAGGTGTAACAGGCTCTAAAAGATTAAACACTTTATGGTGAGAGTTTCTCCGAGTACTAAATTTTATGCTACAAAACACACGCAAGTGATCACTAATAGGGTAAGTGAGAACACTGGAACTGACAAGGTTAGCATCATAATTTCTTATTACTAAGTCAAGAATTGTTTACATGGACGTCGTTAGTCGTGTGGGAGAAGTAATATGGTTTATACAGCCATTAGATAGCAATACATTTTCAAAATATGTTTTCTTCGTACTATTGCTACTCATATCAACGTTAAAATCACCGGCAAGTATCACATTGTATCTGTTTTGGTTAACAAATGACAATAAATTATCTAAAAACACAAAAAATCAAGGAGAGAACCATCCGGATGCGAGAACAAGTTGCAAATACAGCATCTTTCACTTGCAGACAAATAATCTCAAAACTATCTGACACAAGAAAATTCTGAAAGCAAGACAGGCTGTACAAGAGAGCTTACTAGCACAGACACACCACCACCGCGACGAGAGGTTCTATTAACAGAAAAAGTTGGCATATCAGGAAGGTCAAAAGTGTCACAACTGCTTGATTGCCATATTTCTGTTTTCATCAGAACATCAAAACAATTCTCAAGCTTTTTTGACAAGGATTCTAGTTCCGCAACCTTGTTGAACACAGACTGTGCATTTAAGTGAAAACAACGAAGGTAACCATGTGTCTGACCACCAAGCTCTTTTAAGAGTTCTTCTAAGGTAACGTGCCCTAGGTGCGCCATTTCAAGATAAGGGTCACGGGTTCCCGACTACACGAAAAAGGCATTTAGCTACGAAGTGTGGAGAGGTCACTCATGCTCTTGATAACCTTAGCGCCATCGCCACTCTTTCTACGCACCAAAATTTTGCCATTGACATGCCACACATATGCAAAGCCAGCCTGTTTAGCCCACTCTTTTGTGGCTTGCAACAATACTCTGGAACAGTTGGTCATGTTTTCTGCGATGTACACTGAGTCGTATTTTTCCCTAAGAACCACCCGTTTCTGCAGTAAAGCGTCTCGAAGATTCTGCCTTACAAAACGGGCAATCACAGCTTTTGTCTCGCCTGGTTTCGCCGACATCATATGAAGTGCGAGGGTGTCCACCTCAGTGAGATGGTTCATGCCAATCTTGTCCGCCACTTTGTTGACTTTTGACAAGAGGTCCTCTCCTTCCGCCCCAGCAATGCCATGAATCTCGATGTTCAAGCGCCTGCTGCGCCATTCTAAGTCATGGACACTGAGTTGTAACTGAGTTATATCTTTTGAGCCAGCATCTCTCCCGAGCTTATCAATTCTGCCTTTAATTCCTTTGATTTCCTTATCCTGCGTATCAAGGCGCTATTTTATAGTGGCAAACTCTTCATGTAGCATCTGGATTGAGCTCTCTACTGCATCTAGCTTTTCGGTGAGAGGGAGAAGGGAAGTCAATTTCCTGTTCATTTCCACAATAAGTACTTTAAGGTCGGCATCCGTATTCGAGTCACCGTTTGAGGCGTCACCCTTGCCTCCAGTCGAACGTTTACACGCTTCACAATTCCAAACCTTCTTAGCCGACCAACGTTTTGAAACAAATGTCGTTTCACTCATGCCTGAACATATCGCGCCATGAAAACAAAATTCACACTCACTGCATGTGATGGCGTTATCGTCATTCTTTAGTTTTTCGCGACATTTGCAACCCCGAGTCATGGTGACCAATATCGACTAGCAGGTTTGACCAACCTGTACAACACAGCGAAGAACGGATTATTCGACGTCCGCCCCGCTCTGCCGCTGCGGCCAAAGTGCATGGCGAACTACGCCCCTAGTTGCAAAAGTTTCCGCAGCTTTCGTCACAGCCGTCGGCTCCCGTTGATTGGCTCCGTCTTGCTGATATGGAAACGACGCTTAAAAACAGTGCTTGAGTTCAGCCTTCCCAAGGAAAACAGGCCACGGTGAGATTCTTGTCCGAAGCACCGCGGAAACACTGCAGCATCTGCGACTGTAAAACACAGCGAAGAACGGATTATTCGACGTCCGCCCCGCTCTGCCGCTACTGCCAAAGTGCTTCGAATGCGCTCAGATTCTTGTATTGTACGGTCTCGGGCTTTCGGTATTCTCGGAAGAAAAAAGTTTGGCCTTTTAATTCATTTGGAGAGTATGGTGCACTCTTTTTGAAAGGTATCTGAAATTTCCTCATTAGTACTACTCATAAGGCCAGCCATGGGATTGCCAGGCTTTTCGCACCAAACTGCACCGTTGTATTTAACCTGCTTAATGTTGCAGCAAATAAAAATTTTTCTTTAAAATTGGTTCATATCTGCTCCTAAACTGAATTTAACGCAAGGAAGGGCCACACCCAGGTTTCCTAGCTACAACTGTATGTAGCTGCAGAGGTAAGCAACTGGTGAAAAATGGTGTCCCTCATGCAGGCACCCAAACATCTTATGCCTCTACAACTGGTTCCACGACGAATCCCGGGTATACCTCATTCTCGAGTATGCGCCCCAGGGGGAGCTGTACCGTCATCTCACCAGAGAAGGGAGATTCACCGACCAGAGAGCTGCCACAGTAAGCACCCTGCCTGCTTCTGCACCACTGTGATCTCTTCTAGGTGATCCCAGTGAGACACAGTGCTGTTATACTGAACAGCTTTCCTTAGAATTTATACTTCCATACATGCTCAGTATTGGTACTCGCTGACTGTTGTGCCACTTGCCTCTTGTTTCAGTTTTTATGGCGACAGACTTGCCAGGGCTTAGCCTAGCTTGGCCGTTTATGTGGTGCCCTCTCTGTTTAGAGCTGTACACTGCACCCACAACAAACGAGGCTCTGCTTTGTGTTAACCACTTGCACTGCTGTGCAACATCACTGGATGTGATAAATTCTAAAGATATAAACATAAATTGCCTTTCCAACGGCGGTTGAGGCTTGATGTTGAACCAGCTGTATGCAAGATTTTGGTATACGTTGGAGGAGACTCTGGGTCAGATTGTTCTTGAGCCCTTTATAATCACCTTTTGCACAACTTGTGCATATTTTCTGAGCTTGTCAACTATGCGCCATAATTGGCTTCCGTAGCCTTATTGTTTTGGAACACAGTCATAACTGTGAAGGTCAAATGAGCCGCAGCTTCACTACTGACGGATGAGAAACATAAGGGCATGAGATCAGGGAGTGACTACAATACGTAGGATCAGGGCAAAGGCCAGCGAGAAATAAAAATAAGCAGGGTTGAGTGCGCATTTGCCTCCTCGGGTAACCCCATGCAATACCCTGCCTCATGTGCGGGAGATAGTTGTTTCAAACTACACTGCCATCGGGTGCCTACCTTATGAGCACTGGCATACATTGGCTTTGTGCTCCCTTTCCCTGGAGATAAGATTCAATTTAAATATGTGCACCTGCCTATTTTTCTTCGCGAGTTTCGGCAGCGACCTCACAAGCAATGCTTTTGCTGAATGTTAACGGGGAGAATGGTTTACGACAGCTTTTTATGTATTGTTTTGCTCATACTGCGTGTAGGAATTTTTTTTAGGTACTCATCGTGATCCTGGTAGACTTGGTTGTGCTACGCAGCATGAGATGGTAGTTTTAAGCTGCTGTTGGCAGCTTCTAGCTAAGTGTGATAGTAGATGCCAATTGGTAATTAGAAATTCTGAGAAAACTCAGCCTTCAAAAACAATTCTGAAAAATGTCACACCACTAATCTGGTTAAGTTGACAAATATATGTGCGAATGCATATAATTCTATTATTTCATCATGATAAAGCTTTGTCAGTCAGGCTAGCATTCCATTGGTGTGTATATGAGGCGGAAAATCGCAGTGCCAGCACTTGAAACAAAATTTGATTTAAAGGATTTACTCGTCTTGCTTTCACTAGGGGCTTAACGGTCCAGAGACGTGTTCACCAAGCCGCCGCAGAGGCTTAGTGGTTATGGTGCTCGGCTGCTGAAGCGAAAGACGCATGTTCGATCCCGGTCACAGCGGTCAAATATCGATTTAGGCAAAAAGCGAGAGGCCAGTTTGTTCTTAAGTACAATGTATGTCACCTACATTATGACTTGGGGTACTTTGACAAGAACTGAACTGTTATTTCATCTGTAGTGTTCCAGGCCTTTTTTAGACTTTTGGTGTCTGTGTCTGTAGTGCACAGAGTACGGTAGTATATTGAGGCCACTTGCTGCCGTTTTATGCAGCTAATGGCCATCATCCACCCTCTCCGGAAAAAGCCAAGTGAGTGGTGTTTTCACAAATGTTATTGGCAGAAAATGTATGCTAGATTTTAACATGAATCACAAGACCGCTTACAGTTCCAAAGTCAGCCATCGAAGAAGCACATCAGTTCTGGTGGCTTGTTCCCTCGTGCAGTCCACTAGTGCTGCTAGCCATGCTGCTTGGTCACATACTTCATACCTCTTGTAGTATATTTAGACGGCAACAGCATTTGAGCAACGTTAAGTGTTGAAGGTTGAAGATATACCATTGACAAAGAGACCATTCTGGAGCCACTAATAAAACCACCACGACATATATAGCGGTGCTGTGCAAAACAACAGGGCACGGTTGCCATGCTCTTGAGGTTCTGATGGGCCTTTTCCTCTTGTGCAGTACATCTACCAACTGTGTAATGCACTCAAGGTCTGCCACAGTCTAAATGTCATCCACCGCGACATCAAACCCGAGAACCTGCTCCTGGGCATCAATGGAGAAATAAAGATTGCGGACTTTGGCTGGTCCGTACACGCGCCCTTTTCAAGGTAAGTGTATCAACCATTTTTTTTTTCAACTTGCAATCTTTTTTCTTTGTACCTGGGGATTGGGTGAATGTAAAGGAGACTGTATTACAGCCTTGTTTTGTGTGCATCTTTGCTTCTGTTGTGCACCTTGTGCACCTTACACAGCAGCGCAGTGGCCATAGCATTTGGCTTCTCAGCACACAAGATCTTGGTTCATCTTCGGCCATTGCTGCTCCATTTCAACAGGGGCGAAATGCAAATCCACCTTTTTGCTGAGATTTTGGTGCTCACTAAAGAAACGCCAATATTTGAAATATTGGCCTTCTGCTGTATTATGTCACAGCGAACGGCAGTTTTTGGCACGTAAAAGTTAAAACACACTAATCTACTGTCACGCCATTCTTCATCAGTGAGATACGCAAGTGATGTGTTTAAATTTCAGTGTATTACGATAACCCAGTTGAACATCTTAATAACAAGCTGGAAAATGAATGAGGCTGATTATGAAACTCTTTTTGAAGCAGGGTTCGGGATGTATGGTGATACTCTAATTTGCTGAATAAAAGCTGATTTGTCCTTCACAGTAGTGCTTTCCTGTAATAATCTGCAGTGCCTGTGCATACACATGCATGCGCATATAATGGCACTACAACTTTCAAGAGGTAGTTGTCCGTGGTGAGAAAGGAAATGTATAGAGGTAACGGGATGTATATGAGGGATTAGAGGGCAATCTTCCTCAATTCGGATCAGCCAAAAAGAGCTGGTTCTCAGAGCCTGGTCCACGACAGCCACGCATAAATATATTGTACTCAATGTTTGTTCTTCAAATCTGCCGGCAGGCGGCTTTATCCCTTTGTGATGCAAAACGTGACCCGATTCATCTTGATCGATCGCATCCAGCCAGAGCCAAATCTGCGTTGTTCAAGACTGTTGTGGTAACTTTGCACGTCATATCTCGAATGTTCCCTATCAGGTTTAAATTCAGCACGACCAAGAGCTGCGGGCGCACCGACGACCACTGAGCATACTAGCTGCTTTCTCCACCGACGAACCATTCAGTTAATTGTGGGCGCAGGTCAGCCGAATAACAGTTTCTTTTAGAGGCTTTCTTTCACCGTCGTCCTCAATGCCTGGATTGCCTTCACCACTACATGACAATAAGCCATGCATTGCACTTGCATCAAGGGCATCATTGTCTCTGAAGGTTCCTTCGCATTCTTTGCTCGCAAAAATGTGAAATATTGGCATGCCACGGTGGTTATGGCGCTAGGCTACTGACCCAAAAGACGCGGACTCGATTCTGACAGCACCAATCACATTTCAATCGAGATGAAATGCTAGATGGCCGTGTACTGCCCTCCATACGGCAGCTCATGGCCATAGTCTCTTTGGGATGTTTAACGTCTAGAAACTGTAAAGCTTGTTTAAAGCAGATGGATGATTGAGTTGAAAAATTTTTTCTCATAAAAATGGTTTATTCGAAGAATTTTATTCAGCTGAAAAAAGTAGGGTAGGAGATCAGCATCACAACTAGAAATGTCAGGGTTTTAACACAGCTAAAATGCGAAACAATTTGCTTAGCCTGGCAGGCTCATGGTGTTTCTTTGTTGGACCGTCGGCACGTCTGGCAACAAAATTAGAATCGCGTAAAGGTCTGTTCGAGGTTAAGCTGATGGAAGTTGATCAAGATGTCATTGTGTTATGCACAGCGCGCGTGTGTGGTGCAGATTAACGCAAGGCGTGTTCGGCTGCGTTGGTAGCATAATGCTATCGTGCACTGGTCAGCGAAGCTGATCTGTTCATGGTGCCACGGGTTCGAATCCCAGTCATGACAATGTTTACTTTATACTTTATTTATTAATCTATGCTCTTGTCACAAACCTAGAAACATAGCAAGATCTTGCTCGGGCTTTACGCATCGGAAAATTGATGGGATTTAAATCGGTTGTACCTAATGAAACAAGCAAAAGACCGGAGCAAAAGCTCGGACTGAAGCGAGCGTGGCGAGCTTCTCTCTGTATACGGCTAATCACGTGTTCATGTCACGTCGTACGGTGGATGCTCGGCGCTGGTGGTGGAGTCACATGGTATGACGTCAGGCGTGTGAAGCCTGGGTGGAAAGTGCAGCTTTTGTTTCAATCATTGATGACTAGCCTGATTCTGTAAAACTTAAATTTTGTTTAAATTGATGGTCAGCCACACAAGATTGTAATAATTTACTAAGCAAACAACGTCGGATATATCCGTTTTATTTTTTGGAAGAAGCGTGTGGGTTAGCGATACAGCTCAAGTTACAAACGAGTTTCAGATATATTTTCTCGGCATGTAAATCTCAGGTTAAATAAGAGAACGTAGCTTCAAGAATGGTGTGCTGCTCAACAACTTTTATGTCCTATCCGCTGCCTAAAATTGAGCGCTCTCTTGGGAATCCTTTATTTTTAAGCTCGGAAAAGCATGACCATTGTTTTTCGGGGATTTATTCTTAGCTGATTTGATTGTGACGGATGTCAGTCATTTAGCGATGAAATGTCCTCCTGTGTTGGGCTGTATTAGGAGAGCTGTAACAGTTCAAGAATTACCCATGCATGTAATAGCTTTCCTTCTTGGTGGACGCACAGATGCCAGCCGAGGCTGTGCTCCACCAAGATAACACTGTGTAATCCTCTGACGTGAGCATTCACACCATCTCTGCCTGAAAAATGACACAACAAAATTAGACATCAAGGAAGGGCGACGCTACCTGGCTTTCAGTATTTTTCAGTCTGTAAGTTTCACCCCCTGCAAATGGCAGTTTTACACAAAAAGTCTCACACAAATATCACTATTTTATAATACACACCTGCTCATTCGGAAAGTGCTATAAAAACACTGAGGGCTCTTCGTCGGAGAGTGTGATACACTTGCGGCAGCTGCCATGTGCAGACAATACTCGAGCACTGGCCAGGGTGCTTTATTTCTCTGGTGTGCTTTTTCTTTTTGGTTGGCTTTATCAGCTGGGGAGCTCTTGCAGGTCTGCATCTGCACGGTTTGAATTACGCCAGTCCTGATAATATTGCTCTCGTCATACAGTCTTCCTGCTTCCCGGATCCTATTCTCCACCACACATTCTCCAGCAAACATTCTCAGGCGGTTTCAAAAAAAGTGGTTTTTGAGAATAGGAAATGGTGCAGTAACTGTCCTGCTTCATGTTTGACACCTCAAATGCGCATCAGGGAAGGAAGGTGGGAGTGAAAGAAGAGATATGGGTGCTGCAGTGGAGTACTCCAGAATAATTTCGACCACCTGGGAATCTTTAATGTGCACTTACATCGCACATCACATGTGCGCCTTTTGCGTTTCGCCTCCATCGAAACGCGGCCACCGCAGTTGGGTTCAAACCCAAGTACTCCGGCTAGGTAGCGTAACGCGCTAACACCAGAGCCACCCCACCGCGAGCCGCCATCACATTCAGTAAGAAAGAACAGTGAATGGTTGTGTGGGCAATTTGATTCGAAAAAGGTTAGGACGCCACACTCTGAAAAAGTTCAGCAGGGCACTGAGATGCACTTGGCTTCGTCACTGGGTTCCATGGAGTCTTCTGGTGTCTGGATGTGGAGGGCAGAGGTGTACTGGGGTTGGAGGCATTGGTTTTCTCTTCAGATTAGTTACTGGTCATGCCAAAAGATGCCGTGTGGCAGTGCATGCTTTTTCATTGTACTATATGACTCACAGATGTAAAATTAAAAAAAACATGACGTACAGGAAAATATAAAAATGTGGTATGTGAATACGCATTCTTGGTGCTGCACATGTGCAGGGCTTGGTATGCAACAACATACATTTAGCACTGTCTTTGCGGGAGATGTATGCCACAGTGGCCTTGAAAAGATTAAGATTTGATGCTAAACTGAAGGTGAAGGTGAGTTAATTGCTGCTCAGGGGCCTTTCACATCTCTTGCTGTGGCGTGGCAGTTGCACTGTTTAGTTTGTGACACGGAGGCCTCTCTGCTGCATGAACAGTGGGTAATTTACGGACTGGACAGCTCTGTGGAATGAACTACAGATGTTTTTCATGTTTTGTTACAACACAGGCTGTAGGTTAACAGTGTGTAGTTTAACAGTGCAAGTTAATGGGATGTAACTATGTGCTACGTGGCCTAATACAGTCCATGTTCAACATGCAATGACATAAACTTGGTGCAGCTGGCACGCCGGATAATACTGGTCCAGTGAACCAGCTGCTATACAAAGAACATAAAAGCGTATGTGGTTGCCCAAAGGCCAACTCGGCTTTACCCAAATATTCTCTATAGCCTTAAGGTGCTCTGAAACACCTTACGAGTAGAGGACACCAACTTGCTCAATCACTGCATTGTTTTGTCAAGAACGCCTGAGCCAAATTATACGCTCCTTCATGCAGCAGAGATCTCACAATCACGCGCGAAAGATGGCGAACCCTTCCTCGCGACTTTTTCATGTTCTGACCCTCCTCCGTCGCTCGCATATTTGTATACAAGTTGAGTGATGGCTATTGGTTAGATTCCTTCCGACGTCAGGCATCTACCAAGGCCGCGGATAATAAGCCGTGTAGTTCCGGTGGGTCAGAGAGCTCTCCCCCGGAGGTGGAGCCGGCGGAGGAGCACCGACCTTCCAATGTGCAAAAAGTGACGAGAGGAGAAAAAAAGGCGCGAAGAGGACAAATTCAATTTTTGACTACAGATAACTCTGTTTCTACAAAGCGCATTAAAAAATTCTTCTTGGACACTACTCGTGAAGCAGCGTTCTTTAACATTTGAGGCATAATGCAACTTTATCAGAGCCCCTTTCAGAGCCCCTTTAATGGTATGCCTGTTGGTGTCAGGGTCTATGGACATTGTAAATCGTCAATCAGAGTGAGGATGAACAGTCAACTACTAGCCAGTCGGCGATGCAGCTCCTGCTAAGCACCTCTGTGACCAAGCCTGCTACTTGATTTTTTTGAGACAGCACTCACCGGCACCTTGCCATGAACCCAGAACCTGAACTGCAGCTGTGCCATATTATTGCCAAGATGGGCTTCCAGTCATTTAGTGGTACGCATGGTATTGCAACCCTTCCCTGCAAGAGAGCAGCAGTTAACCAAGCTTAACCAGGTTAGTCGGCAAGTGGGAAGGCATTAGAGCCTACTATACAGCAAGGTTTACCGATTGAGGGTCGGAAATCTTGCAAAGATACGACCAGCTCTTAGAGCGGACTGCAGTTTGTGAGCCTAAAGATTTAACTCTGTTTGCAAGGCTGCACAAGTGCGACAACACACTTGCTTGCTATGCCAGTGTGTTTTTTTAGAACATTTACATACCATAATTCTAAACAATCGGAATTATTGGCAGCATCGCATGGGTAAGCTGGATGGCGGGGCTCACAACAGTTGACGTCGCACTCTGCTGAAATACCCCTTGGGTAGAGGCAGGCGAAAATGTGCAGAGAGATGTTGATCATTTCTCTTTAAATACAAAGGCCGAGCGAGTCCGATGGAACGTTGCCCTTTAGGGCGACCGACCGCGGTAGTAACACGCGCTCGAGTTGATTAGAGACCACCCGCTGAGAAGACGTCAGGGCCTGCGCCACGGCGCCATTCAGTCATCGTGTCGTTCTGCAGGCGACTAAATAATGTTGTTTATCTTCTTCCTCCTCCTCTAGATTATTCGTTCATGCAGAGTTGAAACTTGACTCTTAATGTTCTGCTGTGAAGTCAAAATGTTTCATGGTGCTGTGATGTGGCACCACATCCAGATAGCGGCCACTGTTATCGTGAGTAATGAAGATTTTAAATCTGGAAAGGTTGTGCAAGAGCGTGGCTTAAACTTCATGAACTTCACTGATATACATGTTAATGCTGAAGAACTATGTCTGTTTATTCTCTAATCACAGGTAGGAAAAAATGTTTCAGCAAACATTATATTTTAGAATGCTTGCATCACTGAATGTTCGCGAACGTGCCTTCATCTCTGGCACTCATTCGGGGTAGTAGAATCAGCAGATGATCGAATTTTCATTGGCAGCAAAATTTCCTCTAAGGGGTCTAAGGTAAAGTTTTTGTCAGTGATTTTTACATGAAAACCATAAATGGGCAATAACTCATTGTTTCTGGCTATTTTCGCAGGTCATTATGAATTCAGCCATTGTTGCAGGCTAACGTTGCTGCAGGCTTTTGTAGGCTATTTATAAGGTGACTCTTTCGTTTTCCGATATAAGCAGCAGCCCGGAAAAAGAAAAAGTGGATACCTGCCCAGTGCAGGCATCAAACCTGAATTCCTTGGCACGGCAGCCCAAGGAGCCTCAACCACTCGGTCAAAACTATGCATGCAGTGCATGTAAATGTTTTAGACATGGGAGGCTTGTTTCTACATTGTTAATGTTTTTGCTTCTTTTGGCCTTTTCACTAGCCAACGGCTGCAAAATTGATGTTTGTTCTGCATAAAGCTTGCTTGTTGGCCTTCTTACAGAAACTCTCATTAGGTAAATTACGAAGCCATAATTTTTATGCTAGTCCCCTCTGAATTGACTGTCAATTCTTGTTAACTGAACGCATTTATTCACTCTGAAATGAGTATTTATGGAAACAACTTAAACACACGAAAGTGGTAAGAAGGCGAACCACCATTCAAGTTGCTGGCCGCCGCAGTGGCTCAGTGGTTATGACGCTTGGCTGCTGACTCAAAAGGACGAGGGTTCGATCCCGGCCCCGGCGGTCGAATTTCGATGGAGGCGAAATTCAAGAGGCCCATCTACTGTGCGATGTCAGTGAACGTTAAAGAAACCCAGGTGGTCGAAATTTTGAGAGCCATTCACTGCGGCGTGCCTCGTAGTCTTAGATGTTTTGTGATGTTCAAACCCCTTAAGCCTTAAGTTCAAGTTGCTTGTTATTGCACAAACGGGCCTAAGTCTTTTTTTGTCCACCCGCTTAACAACCTGACGTGCTAAGCTGGGAATAGTCGCCTTGTTCACGCAACACATGTGGCCATACGTAGACATGTAGCATCTTCGAACCGTGTTTCAGACGCTATGTGTTGAAACAGTTATGTTCGTGGATTTTTGAAGGTTACCCTATTCTAATTGAACTTGTACGGTAGGTTTCTATCGTTCCCGATTGCTTTCGCACAGTTTGGCAGCCATGCGACATTTAATTTGGGCGCAAGTAGAGTTTGAAAGTTGTCATTTTCACAGCTTCGGTTCTGTTGTTATCTGTGGGCAACACTGCATTTTAGACTCTCATACAATTCCAGCACATCCATACGCACTTCTCTCTTCAGTAACAAAATTCTGAGGCTTGTATTTGGTTGTCTTAAGCATTTTATCAAAATACTCTTCATTTTCAGTCACTACTTCAGCCATTCAGCACGCATATGAGTTTTTCTAGCTTCTGGCCGCGGGCTCAGTTTCAGTGTCGATGTGCTGTTTCCGCTGTTTTAAAACTTTTCCACTGTGTTTTTGAAAACTGGTTCGTGGTGGCCTTCGAGAGGACTCGAAGCAGTGTGATGTGGCTACCAACCCAAAAGGTTTGTGAAGACCCACCTGAGTTGCTTTTGAAAAGTATGTTCGAGTAATAGTAAGGTGCTGCCTGCTAGGATGTCGCCGTAAAACATTTCTCACTGCAGTCGTCGCCTCCAGTAAATCTCTCATTCTCAGAAGGTTATATGCTTGGGCTTGTTGGTTCATAACTTCAAGGTGAAAAACGTAGCGCAAAAAACGAGGACACAGAAAGACGGACAACACACGGCGCCGTGTGTTGTCCGTCTTTCTGTGTCTTCGTTTCTTTGCGCTACGTTTTTCATCTCATTCTCAGTTGTAGCACAGTAAACTGTATGCTAAATTGAATTTTAGCATGGCATATACTACGGCCACTCGCCAGCAGCGACTGGGAAGGTGCTCGCGAACTGTGCGTGTGAAGAGCCAGGGCTGGACCTGTGAAGTTAGCTGTGATACAGTGAAATGGGCCACATGCCGATAAATTCTGGACCTGTGCATTTTCAATTGGGAGTTCGTGAACTCAATTTTTTCATATAGTAGAATTCAACTGTAATAATCAATATATCAGTAGATCTCCCCTCTACAGGCCTGTATTTTTTGGTGTTGACATTTTACTATCATCAAAAAAGTTCCCTATTTGTTTTCTGTGGCACTCTATACTACTCTATGCAAGCGTTCGACAATCTTAAAAGGAAGGTTTACTATGCATGAAAAGAATGGACCATTTTGTCAATAGTTCCCTAACAGTACCTTACAATATTTCACCGTTAGTTCACAATTGAAATTGATGTCCTCGAATCCTGGACTTGTTCGACCTCTGCAGGATCGTGTGATTGGTGCTCCGGAAAAGCATTAAGAGCAGAGCGGAGAAAACAGTCTCGCAACTCTGTCCGTAACCACAGCAAGCTCTCTCGCCAAACTTCAGAGGTGCGAGGAAAATTAAACTTGCCGACAGGTGCCATTGAGGTAAAGCGCCCAGCACACATTGTGAAGAGAGTTGCTGAAAATGTGGAAAGAACGCGTCACAGGTTGTTGAAAAAGAGGAGGCATTGGAAAGAAGCCACGAGAAGTAAGATAAAAAGGACTGATGTGCCCAGAACTGGGCAGTTCAGTGCACGAAGAAGCGAAGCAGAGGAGACGTCTGTTGCGTGAAAGGTCACTGCATTAACATGCGGGAGGCTTCCCGTAGCATGTTGCCGATTCCTTATTTTTCATTCTTGGAATTGTAATCTTTCTGTTGCTGAAAATTGGAGGCTTTAGCCATATATTTCTTCAGCACATTTTTTTATTGCTGGCTATCATTGATAGCTACAGGTGGCAGCTATTCCTGTGGTCAGTTTATAACTCGTTAGGTTTAAAGATCCCGTTCAACAGAAAACCCGGCGACTGTGCCGGTGTGACTGGATCATCCTGACTGGTAAAGAGGGTAGTGGCAGAGAAAAGTAGTTTTACGGTGAACAGGTGGTCAAGCGGAATCGAACCACTTTCCTTTGGGCCAGGAGCTGGGCACTCTACCTCTACACCACCGAAAAATGTCTCTTCAGTGTATAAATGGAGGCCTTGTACGAGCACCTAACACCACACAGTAGCGGAATTAAATTACAAGAACACTGAGTTACTTAAGGTCAAGAATTAGCATCACCAGTTAATATGGACATTGATGTGTAATAAAGCAGATTGTTATGGTAGCAAGCGTGTCGATGTCTGTGAAAGGGTGTACCAAGGAACTCACAAACAATCAAAGGGAATTTTTAATGGTTTCAAATCATAGTCGTAAGGTGAGCGCCAGTGTCACCCAAAGTTTTTTTGTGTTGGCCATTGTGTAAGACAGTATAGTATCTTGATCATTACCGGCTGTTATATTCAACCATAGTTTCGGACCATGTTGGTAGCAATTTTCAACGGTGCAAGATTGATTCATTGGGTCTTTTAGGGTTCAAATAGTTCTGAATGTACACTGCTTGGCACAGAATTGAAGAGGGTATTCAGTTGACTAATTAATGTTTTAAAATGTTCGAAACAGCATTGTATATACAGAAGTTTCCCGCAGGAAAATATTTATGGTGTGCTCATGTAAAAGTTCTGGATTTCAGTGCGTGTCGTCAATACAGATTGCCGACATGTTTTTCCAGCCTTTTCGTTAATATCCTGCATAGGAACTAATAGTGCAGTACCCCCTAGCTTTTTCTGTCTTCATTTCACAACTAGCCTTCTGTCATTGCCCACAGAATTGCGATGCCATCCTCTATTCTTGTTCTGTTCTGAATGCCCATCTGTTTGTGTGGTCTGGCCAACTGGCCTGTAAGACTTATCATCTGGCAGCAGGAGCAAAGATACTGCTTTAGCATCCTTTCTTGTATTTAATTGCGTTTCATTGTCCTCTAATTGTGGTTCTTGCAACCCGGTCTGCAGGCGGGCGACCAGGTGCGGCACACTAGATTACCTGGCACCAGAGATCGTCGAGGGCACTGCGTACGATGAGAAGGTTGACCATTGGGCCCTGGGCATAATCATCTACGAGTTCCTGGTCGGCACGCCGCCTTTCGAATCTGAGACCCGGCAGGAGACATACCGGCGCATTCGTGACGGAAGAGTCCAGTTTCCACCATATGTCTGCGCTGATGCCCGGAACATCATTGTAAATGTGAGCAAGTTTGCCTCTGAGCAAACTGATGATTTGCACAAGACACATCTAGTACACTCCCGTGAAACGGAGCTGGCACGTAAGATACCTAGCAGGGAAGTACGTCCTGGTGACATGCTGGCAGGAACACTTGGACACTTGTTTATAGGCTAATGCAATGCCCAAATTGACTCTGCTTTCTCGGTCATGAATTGGAAGGTTGATGCGTGTAAGGATTGTAGACGTAAAAATTTTGGTTGCCTATTTTCTTCTCTTTTAGAACGCATAGGACATATGTATACATGGATCATCCCAGTGTGTTCGGCAACAACCGCAAAATAATTTACAATTGAGTTTCTTATCTTATTTGGTTCTGATTTAACGTTTTTATAGACGAACTGTGGCTGTGATGTAGGAGTTCAATATAGGTCACTTGAGGCGTGAAAAACTGAGATATAATTTCTGCTCCCTCATTTTAATTCACTGCAACATTAAGGTCAGCCTCTCTCCTGAGCGGGAATCGCAAGGAAGGATGAAGCAGAAATCATATCAATGCTTTTACGCCTCATGTGACCTGTACTGACCTTTTACATCACAGCCATCATTCCACTTTAGAAACCAAAGCATCATCAGACGAAATTCTTTTGTTGTGTAGCCTTCGTAAGACAATACCACATAGTGACCCATGTAGGCTGTTGTATATCCTTACTAAGAAAAGTCGCAACCAGAATTTGGTGTCTTTTGCAGATTTCTACAACCTAGAAGGGGTGCCTCAGTTTAATATCTGGGCGTTGGGGACGTTTGCTTATTGTGTTTGCCTAGCTGAAATCACGCTGGTTTTAAAATTTGTCTGTAATTTCGTGCTTCTTTGCCCATGCTGGCAGCATCATGGGAGCCACACAATTCAACTTTTAAGATAATATACGAGAGACAAGGAAAAATCGCCATCTTGCGTTTGTAAATGGGCAGCTTGAATATGGCTCGGCAGACGGCTTATATTCGCATTGTAAAGAATATGAGACCAGTGATATCCACGATGAAGGCTCTTGTACAACGTGCAAACAACAAAAATAGAATTGTATTTATTTGCATACAGCACTACAGGTAATCAAGGCTTAGTAATTGTCATGGTGCTTGCTCAGAAAAGCTAGAAAAGTATCCCAGTCACGGTCGCTCGAGCCTTAACTGATGGAAGTGTGCCCTTTTGCATTTCATCTACCTGGTAATTTAATATAAATGTATTCTAATTTTGTGTGTGTGTGTGTGTGTGTGTGTGTGTGTGTGTGTGTGTGTGTGTGTGTGTGTGTGTGTGTGTGTGTGTGTGTGTGTGTGTGTGTGTGTGTGTGTGTGTGTGTGTGTGTGTGTGTGTGTGTGTGTGTGTGTGTGTGTGTGTGTGTGTGTGTGTGTGTGTGTGTGTGTGTGTGTGTGTGTGTGTGTGTGTGTGTGTGTGTGTGTGTGTGTGTCATAGGAAACCGAAAATAACAAGATCGCCTTTTTGCGCGCGCCTTATGGTCCAAGTTTAGTCTCCTTAAAAAATTTAAAATTGGCTCAGTAAAAACTAAAACCCAGAAGGAAATTTCTTTGTTTTTTCTTGCACTACACTTTCCTGCTTCATTCATCTTGGGGATGGCAATTTTATTGGTTTCTATGACAAGTTGCAAGTGGCGACACCGCAAACCTCCTCCCAGCATGGGACATTTCCACAAAGTCTGGCAGCAATATGTCATTTTGTGCAAATTTGATCTTAGAATTTTCTTTTTGTTTACGTGGAATCAGTTCGGGTGATTTCCACGGGCAACACTATATTTGGGGTGTTGCAGACATAGCCAGCACGTTGACTAATGCTCGCTGCGCAAAATGTTCTCTCCTTGTGTCAGGTCATCCTAGGGATTTTATGTATGGGGTACCGTTCAATCACTGTTTCAGCCATTTAACCTGCGCACAGTTTTTTTCAGTAATGTTTGGGACGTCGTTACTCAGTCGAGGATTGTGCAGTCTTAGGCCACAAACAGCGTATTAATTTCGGTTTGCGTTTTTAAAATAGTTCCGCTCTATATGCTGAAAAATGGTGTGCTATGCTGGTGAAAGGGAACTTCAAAGAAAATGATGCGATTACGAACTCGGAAAGTCCAAGCACCTTAGAGATGCCTGCAACCCACTGTCTGAAAACAAGTTGCCACCTTACGCCACGCATGTGCAATTCGTGTTAGCGACAAGAGCAATCAACAGCTAAAAGTGCACACCTGTGGCTTCACACTAGCAGTTGGTGCCTTGCTGAAGCGGATTGTGCCAGTAGTGGGCACAGGAGTGTCAACATGCATTTGTTTGACACCAGTTGAGTAACGGACAAATTTTGGTATGTTTCCTAGAGGGCACCATATTTGAAAGAAAATGTGGATTATAAATTATTCGGGGGATTCCATGATCCGCAAATGCTTCCTGTCATTGAACCAGGTCTTATTCATTTGTTCGTGTGGGAGTGCCTGCGCTGAGCATCGTCTTCCTTTTTCTTTTTTTTCAACAGTTGTTGAAGATACGGCCTGCCGACCGAATTTCTCTAGATGAGGTCCTGAGTCACCCCTGGGTGACCACAAATGCCGACACCAGTATAGAGTGCAAGACACTCTGAACAAAGATTCCGCCGGGAGCCCACCTGTACATAAAGAGTGTACATGATCTGTGTGCAGCATATTTTATCTGACAGCCCCAACAGAGCTGTGCTTTTTTAAAAGTGCTTTTATCAGCACCTCTACAGCTTTTATTTCTCACCTGCCGGCTAAAGTTTGATGCTCAAACTGGTGGTTTAGGCGTGTGTTCACAGATGGAGCTGTTTCAAGCCATGCAGCAAGAAGGGCACTAGTTTCTTCCTGCATCTGTCGCGTGGTTGCCCTTGTTGCACCTTGAAATCTCCTTTAAGGACCGTAATTAACCTGTGGTCGAAGGTTTTTTTACTGCATTAAATGTTCGACATCATCCAAGGAACAAAAATTTCTCATCAAAGCATTTTCGTTATCTGTTCAGCTTCCACTTTTTGTTTCCCTCAATTGTCTTAAGTAAGACAATTTGTTAGCTTCTGAGCGAAAAATACCGGTAGTTTATTTTGCAGGGATGTGTAAAATTTCGTAAAATGCGTCATAATTGATGGAAATAGCAGCATCGAATTCCCGGTATTCATCCAGTAAACATTCGAGTGATCATAGAAGTATCAATTATTTCTATTTTGAAAGTGCACATAACGCTTCAAAATGCGAAAGAAAATTCCTGTTCTTATCGGTGGCAAAAAGTCTCAGTTTGCATTCAAGAAAACTTGACTAAGCATTGCAGGGCTCTTCTCTGGGACGCGAAATAATGGGCGAAAAGCCACAACTTCCAGTATGCATGGCACAGGAATGCAAAGATCTTTGTCAGGCGGAAAGATGGCGAGAATGCGTGTCGCGTCAAGACAGTAGGTGACCTGGCAACGATAGAACTGTAGTTTCCATGGTGGTTGTTTGGTTAAGCGGATTCTTTTTTCTTAAATGTCAGGTGAATGTTACATAGATCCAGATAATATATACAACTTTCTTGGTGCAGGTTTCCAAACTTCGTTTAAGGTATTTCACGTGAACACGCAGTCGGCAAGAAATAAAAGTACTTTACTAGACACCTTTTTCAGTCAGTCAAGAATTCAATATCGGGTTATAATGTTCTCTGAAACTTGGTGCACATGTGATATGGACGCCTACAGACTTCCTGGTTACAATATATGCAACTTGAACAGAACATAGTCGTGGAGGGGGTGTATCATTATTACATGACACCATAAAGTATGAGCTGCTGCCATCTTTTACACTTTGCACTAGAGATATAGAAGTACTATCAGTACTATGCGACAAACCCATACTGGTAACAATATACAGGCCACCAGAAGGAAATTATTCACCTTTTTTGCGTTTCTCGAACGTCTGTTTACATATGTTAATGAGAATAGACTTCATGTTGTCTGTGGCGGTGATTTTAATCTTAACATTCTTTCAAATTCATCAGCTGTGAGAGCTCAGTCTTCTACTTAAGACACAATACATAAAAAATACTATTAAACTACCCACAAGAGTTACATGCAGTTCTGCAACGCTAATTGATTTATTTCTAGCTAATTACGAATTAAACCAAACTGTGTCAGGAGTTATGGCTTACGGCTTCAGTGATCATCTTCCAATTTTTATATGTGTTAAGTTAGGTAGAAAACGAATAAACACCGCGCGATCTGTTTTGTATCAAAAAATTTTGTCTTCAAGTTTGATAAGTATTGTAGTAAAACACCTTCTTGGGCAAGTTGGTTCATAGCTTGAGTGGATGAAGCGCACAAAAGACACGGCACTTAGGCAAAGACAGACACGACACAGGCGCTACTTGCAACTGTTTATTGGATACACGCACGGCTTATTTATAGCCAAGAGGTAGGGGTGATGGAAAAAGAACACAAGCAAAGGGTAAAAGATACTGGCGATGGTATGGATACTGCATTGTAGGGAAGTGACTCAAATCTTTCTAAACTTATCTAAAAATATACTCTCATTCTTATGTATGACTAGCGATGGGGTGCTGATGCAGGAACTCCCGCCTTTTTTAATCCGGTGGGCTTCTAGCAGTTCTCGGGCAGTCTTATCTTTACTTCTGCAAAGGATTTGAGTTTCCTGGAGCTTTGGTTGACAATTCTTCTTCTCTTCTTTGCCGCAGTCCTTGCAGTGATGCGGCAAATGTGACCCGGTACCAACTCTTAGTGATCGTTTGTGCTCGGTTAAACGTGCATTAATACATCGGCCTGTCTGGCCGATGTACACCTTTCCACAGGTCAGCGGGATGCTATAAACCACCCCCACAGCGCATTTCAGAAACGGGTTTACATGCTTAATTTCACATTCTGTTGATTTGGCATCATCATTTCCAATCTTTCGACACAGCGATGCAAGTTTTCTGGGTGCAGAGAAGACCACTGGTACTTTGTATTTTGCAGCAACACGCTTAAGATTATGAGCCACTTTGTGGGAGTATGGAATCACCACCGGTTTGATTTTCTTTTCCGATATTTCACCATCTTCGCTCTTTCTTTCTCTTTCTTTTTTTTTACTTTTTTCAGTAATGCTTCCGTGAAAGAACTAATCACCAGGGAAGGAAAGCCTGCCTATCTAAGCTTTTGTATCTGTATATCAAAGCTTTCCTGTACTTTATGACAGCACGATTTTTTAGAGATGTTTCAAGGCACATGATGGCAATGGCACGTTTCACACTTTTAGAGTGCGTCGAATCGTAGGGCAACAATTCTTTGCGGGCACGAGGTCGATACATTCAGCAAACGCCTTCGTCAGTAATGGTTATGTCAATATCTAAAAACTGCAACTTTTTTTCTTCCGCGAGTTCATAAGTAAAATACAAACCCTTGCCATGTTGTTTAAAATCTAAAAGGATATCCTGCACAGTTTGCAAATAAGTCAAGGGTGATTGCTTAGTCAATACAATTAAAAAATCGTCAACGTACCTAAAGGTCTTGAGAACTTTGCTTGCGTCAAATGCCACCGATAAGGTCCTGTCAATGCCCGCAAGAAAGATGTTGCACAGTACGGGAGCGACGCACGAACCAATGCATATTTCTCTTTTTTGCACATACATTTAACTTTGAAAAGAAACGCTTGTCGAAGACAATTAAAACTCTAAGAGTGCTAAAAAGTTATCTGCAGATATTCCGGCAGTATTTTGGAAAGCAATCAGGCCGCTTGTTTCAATGCAGGCCAAGACAGATGCCATCCACTCTGCATGTGGTATAGAGTAAAAGAGATCAACCACATCTACAGAAAAAATACAACCTAGTGATTCGTTCTCCCGCAGCAATTGAATGATTTCCAGACTGTTCTTGACACCAAACGGATCTTCCAGTACCAGGTTATTGAGTTGTTTTTGAAGGTAGCGGCCAACAAGATTTTGCCAGGAACCTCTTTCGCTCACTATGCACCTGAAAGGTACACCTTCCTTGTGTGCCTTCGCAGTGAAAAACACATCCAAACTATTGCGCTTGCTGTCGTGAATACCTTTTGCGAGCTTCTGTAAACCGAGTTCTTCACATACGGAAATTGCCCGAATTTTTACCTTTCCAGGTTTCAGTTTTGTAGTCTTGAAATTCTTGTGGATGGCCTGGACTGCTTTCTCGCTGAACATGCCTGACGGCAAGACGACGAAGCCTCCTTCTTTGTCGGCCTGCATAAGTCGTAGGTCATTGTCGTTGAAAAAATCTACGACATGCTTCATTGGAGATCGTTGGCGAGGTCCGAAAGTAGGTACCGTCCTGATAAGGCTGTTAACACCGTCGAGCAGGCACCTTTCCTTGTCCTCCACATCGGCTTTGTTAGAAATCTGTCGATTGAGGGAAAGGAGCTCATGTTCCGGGATCCTCGGCTCGAGGCTGTACTTCGGTCCGTTCTTGATGACTTGAACGACGTCTTCCGGAACGTACTACCCAAAGCTTTTGCTACCCAAAGGAAGGAATGAAGCCCAAGACGGCGGTACGGCTCTTCAGATTCTCGGGGGAGCATACGTTCCGGAAGACGTCGTTCAAGTCATCAAGAAGGGACCGAAGTACAGCCTCGAGCCGAGGATCCCGGAACATGAGCTCCTTTCCCTCAATCGACAGATTTCTAACAAAGCCCATGTGGAGGACAAGGAAAGGTGCCTGCTCGACGGTGTTGACAGCCTTATCAGGACGGTACCAACATTCGGACCTCGCCAACGATCTCCAATGAAGCATGTCGTAGATTTTTTTCAACGACAATGACCTACGACTTATGCAGGCCGACAAAGAAGGAGGCTTCGTCGTCTTGCCGTCAGGCATGTTCAGCGAGAAAGCAGTCCAGGCCATCCACAAGAATTTCAAGACTACAAAACTGAAACCTGGAAGGGTAAAAATTCGGGCAATTTCCGTATGTGAAGAACTCGGTTTACAGAAGCTCGCAAAAGGTATTCACGACAGCAAGCGCAATAGTTTGGATGTGTTTTTCACTGCGAAGGCACACAAGGAAGGTGTACCTTTCAGGTGCATAGTGAGCGAAAGAGGTTCCTGGCAAAATCTTGTTGGCCGCTACCTTCAAAAACAACTCAATAACCTGGTACTGGAAGATCCGTTTGGTGTCAAGAACAGTCTGGAAATCATTCAATTGCTGCGGGAGAACGAATCACTAGGTTGTATTTTTTCTGTAGATGTGGTTGATCTCTTTTACTCTATACCACATGCAGAGTGGATGGCATCTGTCTTGGCCTGCATTGAAACAAGCGGCCTGATTGCTTTCCAAAATACTGCCGGAATATCTGCAGATAACTTTTTAGCACTCTTAGAGTTTTAATTGTCTTCGACAAGCGTTTCTTTTCAAAGTTAAATGTATGTGCAAAAAAGAGAAATATGCATTGGTTCGTGCGTCGCTCCCGTACTGTGCAACATCTTTCTTGCGGGCATTGACAGGACCTTATCGGTGGCATTTGACGCAAGCAAAGTTCTCAAGACCTTTAGGTACGTTGACGATTTTTTAATTATATTGACTAAGCAATCACCCTTGACTTATTTGCAAACTGTGCAGGATATCCTTTTAGATTTTAAACAACATGGTAAGGGTTTGTATTTTACTTATGAAGTCGCGGAAGAAAAAAAGTTGCAGTTTTTAGATATTGACATAACCATTACTGACGAAGGCGTTTGCCGGATGTATTGACCTCGTGCCCGCAAAGAATTGTTGCCCTACGATTCGACGCACTCTAAAACTGTGAAACGTGCCATTGCCATCATGTGCCTCGAAACATCTCTCAAAAAATCGTGCTGTCATAAAGTAAAGGAAAGCTTTGATATACAGATACAAAAGCTTAGACAGCCAGGCTTTCCTTCCCTGGTAATTAGTTCTGTCACGGAAGCATTACTGAAAAAAGTAAAAAAAGAAAGAGAAAGAAAGAGCGAAGATGGTGAAGTATCTGAAAAGAAAATCAAACCGGTGGTGATTCCATACTCCCACAAAGTGGCTCATAATCTTAAGCGTGTTGCTGCAAAATACAAAGTACCAGTGGTCTTCTCTGCACCCAGAAAACTTGCATCGCTGTGTCGAAAGATTGGAAATGATGATGCCAAATCAACAGAATGTGAAATTAAGCATGTAAACCCGTTTCTGAAATGCGCTGTGGGTGTGGTTTATAGCATCCCGCTGACCTGTGGAAAGGTGTACATCGGCCAGACAGGCCGATGTATTAATGCTCGTTTAACCGAGCACAAACGATCACTAAGAGTTGGTACCGGGTCACATTTGCCGCATCACTGCAAGGACTGCGGCAAAGAAGAGAAGAAGAATTGTCAACCAAAGCTCCAGGAAACTCAAATCAATTGCAGAAGTAAAGATAAGTCTGCCCGAGAACTGCTAGAAGCTCACCGGATTAAAAAAGGCGGGAGTTCCTGCATCAGCACCCCATCGCTAGTCATACAGAAGAATGAGAGTATATTTTTAGATAAGTTTAGAAAGATTTGAGTCACTTCCCTACAATGCAGTATCCATACCATCGCCAGTATCTTTTACCCTTTGCTTGTGTTTTTTTTTCCATCACCCCTACCTCTTGGCTATAAATAAGCAGTGCGTGTATCCAATAAACAGTTGCAAGTAGCGCCTGTGCCGTGTCCGTCTTTGCCTATATGCCGTGCCTTTTGTGCGCTTCATCCACTCAAGTTTGATAAGGTTTCGTCAGGATCTACAGAACGTCAATTGGTCGTATGTGATAAATGCTGTAAACGCAGGTGACGCATTTGATTTGTTCCGTGACAAATCAAGTACACTTTATAATCAATACTTTCCTGTTATAGAATATCGTACCTCTAAAAGAATTCGAAAACCTTGGATAACGACTCAATTGTTAACCAAAATTACCATGAAGAATCAACTGTTTCGCAAATTCTTAGCCACCCGTGAAGTCAGCGACTTGCGCGAGTTGAAAAAATACCGCAACAATCTTAATAAAGCACTGAAGGTTGCTAAAGGAAGTTACCTTGAAAATGCATTTCAAAGTACCGCCAGTGACGTTAAAGTTACGTGGAACAAACTAAACAGTCTCTTAAATCGGTCAGCATCTTCAAGTTGTGTAGACGATCTTGTCATAAATGGTCGAACAATATCCGGTTCTGACTTAGCGAATGTATTCAATGAATACTTTACTAATTTGCCGACACCGACGTTGACCGGTGCTGCAAGTTCTTTTATAAAACCTAACCACACAAACAGTATGTATCTCCATCCAGTAACTGAGAACGAAGTAATCACCGCGTTTATGTCCCTCAAAAACAGTTGCAGCTGTGATGCATATAACATGCAAATCAAGCCTATCAAATTTGTACTAGACATCATAGCCCCCATTCTTACTGATATATTTAATATGTGCTTCAGAGATGGTGTCTTTCCTGCATCAATGCAGTTAGCGAAAGTAACTGTCATCCATAAAAAAGGTGAAAAAAATAATCTCAATAACTACCGTCCTATTTCTATCTTGCCAGTCTTCTCGAAAGGACTTGAAAAATTAATTCACAAACGGCTTACGTCATACTGTGAAAAGATGAATATACTAAGTGACGATCAGTACGGTTTTCGCAAGTACCGATCAACTCAGTTAGCTCTTCTTAAGCAGAAAGAATATATAATTAAAAATCTGGAGGCTAAGAAATTTGTACTAAGCATATTCATTGATTTCACTAAAGCATTTGACTACATGAATCGCAATCTTCTTACTGACAAATTCCAATATTATGGTATATATGGCCCACCTTTAGACTTACTGAAGTCTTATTTGAGTAGTCGCTCCCAGTACGTAAGCATAAACGATCACCCATCATGTCCGTTGCCAGTTAACTCTGGAGTTCCTCAAGGCAGTATATTGGGTCCACTTTTATTTAACATATATCTTAATGACATTTCAGCAATTGATGCACGAGCAGAATTTGTAATATATGCAGACGACACCACCATATTACTCTCATCAGACACGTGCACAGAACTTCTTGATACCGGTAACTCAATTCTACATAAAGTTAGTAACTGGGCAAGGGCAAATGGTCTAGTAATTAATGAAACAAAAACTAAAGCCATCATTTATCGCGCAAAGTCTCGATCTGTTCCGCAAAACACAACACTTACCCTCAATAATTGCACAGTAGACATAGTACCTAGTTTTAAAACGCTAGGCGTATTATTTACAGAAACCTTGTCTTGGGACGCCCATGTGGACCACATAGCTTCCAAGTTAGGAAACATGGTAGGTATTTTTCATCGCCATAGAGACTACCTTCCTCAGAAAATAGCATTAATCCTATACAATTCTCTGTTCATGTCGCACATAAATTATTGCATTCTTGTATGGGGTACTACCACACTAAGCAACAAGTTAAAACTGTCCCGGCTCCAAAATAAGGCAATCCGTGTTATGACCCGGTCTGCCTATGATCATCCGATTGCACCCTTGCTCCATAACCTGAATTTGCTAAGCGTTAATGATATACATAGATACCAGCTTTGTAAATGTTTGATTCGTGGCAAACTACAGCACAATAATTATCTTATTAACCTTGGTGAGTTGGTAATCAAAGAGCCATCGGGTTATAATACGCGAAATCCCTTATACTGGAAAGTAGAGCATTATCGAACTAATTATGCAACACACTCTCTAAAATATCAGATACCAACTCTTCTCAACAATTTTCTTCAAGAAAATATAGACATTCTTAACATTCACCTCAAACATTTAAAACAACTTTTTTTTCCTTCATGATAATTCACGACACTATTTTTGTAATGTCCTTATTAGTTTTATATCTTAAGCAATGTGCCGCTGTACCATACTTTTTGTGTCCTTATCGCTATATTTAATGCTCAGCGAGTAAGAACCTAACCGTTTTTTCCTTTGCTTTCCTATGTCAAATGATGTGCTAGACATTTTTATGTGCCTTCATTGCTTCACGTCATAATATGCTGTGCTACTCATGCTCCTTCCGTACCCATAATTTCTTCATTGTGTACATTGTCGACTTGGCCTACCACTGCATTTTGTGTTTGCTCCTAACCGAAATTTGTTTTTCTTTGGCGCAGATACTTGAATCTATTGTACATTTGTAACTATTGTCTTCATTATTCTTTGTTACTAGTTTCTGATCGGTGTTCGGTCTGTGTTCACTACTGTTTTGCCTTTGAGGGGATAAGGCCTTAGTCAAGCTGCGTACGCAGCTTTTTGCCTTATCTCCTCCATTATATGTAATGAAAGACCAATAAATTATATTATTATTAAATTATATGGCATAAAAGAACCACATAACATACGACATGAAGGATGCAAAATTCACCTGAAACAAAGCAATCGCTGCTAGGTGCAGCACACTCTCTGAAAACGCTGCAAGTCCCTTCGCACACAACTGTGTGTATATATAACGTGTCAGTTAAAAGATTCCTTAAAAAAAGAGTTGTAGCTATCGCAGTTAAGCAATTTCATTACACCTTTATCACCAGCCCTCTCAAAGAAGGCTTCGTTCACAAGGCGGGCCAATAAGCATCTGCAAGCAATATTTCGATAGTGCAAGAGGCTAGGGGAAAGCTTGTACGCATTTATCACTGGTGGGTAGCTGGGAGCACTAGGAATTATGCCCCACACCTCCCATTTGAGGAAAATGCTCATACCACTGAGCCACTACAGGCGTCAGCACACTGCGGGTCTCAGCTGTGAGCGAACACACCAGCACTTGTCCCGTCCTCTCCTTTTTGGCCTCGTGCCATTGCACTGGTTCACCAAGAAATAACACTTGCGTAAAAATAGTGCACTACAATTTGTGCTGTGCTGAAACAGGTGTCGCAGTACTGTAGGGACTTGAAGGATACAGTAACTCGTCGGAAGTCGATTTGGAATGCATCATTTCCAGGCACTACACATATGGTAGCGTGGTATAAAACTGCAAGAAGCTAATGACACCATTCATCCCAAGTACGGTAATAATTTGTAATTTCCTCCTGATCTAATGAAAAGGGTTCACCTTAAGCTAAGGATAACACAGCAAGCCATGTAAAGAAAAATGATAGGTGTAACGTTAAGACACCGGGAGTGGGCAGAGTGGGTAAGGGAACAAACGCGTGTTAATGACATCCTAGTCGAAATCAAGAGGAATAAATGAGCTTGGGCAGGGCATGTAATGCGAACGCAAGATAACCTCTGCTCGTTAAGGGTGAAGCAGTGGATTCCAAGAGAAGGCAAGCGTAGCGGGGGTTGCAGAAGGTTAGATGGGTGTATGATATTAAGAAGTTTGCAGGAATACGGTGGGCGCAGCTCGCAAAGGAGAGAAATAATTGTAGAGACATACGAGAGGTCTTTGCCCTGCAATGGGTGTAGTCAGGCTAATGATGATGTTCCCGGATCTAACGTGGAAATTTCTTATATTTCTCCGTCCATGTCCGCGTTCAATCTAAACTGCTGATGTCAAACCCAAGAAACGCCGGACTTCATTTTATCTCCATTAACAACTACAACTCCGCTTACTCTAAAATCACATCAGGGTTACCACAGGGGATCGTTCTTGGTCCACTCCTCTATTTAATATATGCTAATGATTCACCTATCTCCGTGTCTTCTCCAGTTATGCTGTTTGCTCATGACTACATGATATGCCGTAATATTGTTTCTAACACTGACCAACAGTGTTTGTAAACTGACCTTGATGTAGTAACAGCATGGTGCACATCTTGGCTTACGCCACTTAATTCTTCTAAAACTAAACTTATGTCTTTCACTTGCAATTTTCGCATTCCCATAACCTATTACTTAAATAACGATTCGGTCGAACTTGCAACTATTTACAAGTATACCTCAGAGGTCGCCTGCATTCAGACTTAACATGGCTTAACCACATTAATATAACTTTACCAACCACCGTTCTCTTCCTCGGCCTGATAAAGCAAAACCTCTGACTGGCTCCCCCGCACCTGAAGAAACTTAACTTCATAGCACTCATTTGTCAGAAGATTGAATACGCACTAGCCATTTGGGATCCTGACCAAGCCTATCTCGTAGCTAACATTTAGTCCTTGCAGAACCAGGCGGCACGTTTTGTTTTCAGAATACTCATATGCTACCTGCGTCACTGCCTTAAAAAATCGCGCCGAATTAGAAGGCTTATCTCACTGCCGTAAACTATCACTACTAACGCTTTTCTATTAACTGCATCACCATCCATCTCTTCACCACGATTTATTCCAATCACCATCAGCCGCCTTTCCGCGACTCAACCAGCCCCACACAGAGTTAAACACACCGCGTGTCGTTCATCTGCATTTGCGAAGTCATTCATACCACACACTATCATAGATAGGAATGATATACCAGCGCATATAGCCATTGAATCTAACGCATTCGCATTTTTTGATCTCATCTGCAGAGACGTTGGCATTTGAAATGCTTCCAGTTTCCATGTTTTCCATTTACTGAACTTTTTCGATTACTTCCGTTCTTTTCGTGCCTACTACGTAAATTGTAGTATTTGTCATGTCCATTACGCCTTATTATTTTTTAAACCTATACTTTGTATTATATTCTTTCTAATCGCCTGTTTATTTACTCTCTGGCGCTTAGTTATTTTTCCATGTTAAACCTTACCTGTTTATTGTCCTTCGCGTGTTAATGATGTTCCTTATACATGTTTTTACACTGAACCCCCACCCCCCTATGTATTGTCCTCGAAGGAGTACCTTTAGGTGTGCTACTCCCAAATGAGCACCTTTAGCTTTACCCCTCATATAAGGTCCTCACCCAAAGGCTCTTGAGGTATCTGTAATATGTAAATAAATAAATAAATAAATAAATAAATAAATGAATAAATAAATAAATAAACAGCAGTGTCATTTTTGCTTTTACGGCTAATTTCCTCATCCAGCCAATTTCTTTAAAAAACAGTTGTTGTTCTTGTTCTGGATACGCACACGTTGATGCTTTTTTAGTGTTACACCGTTTTCTTTATGTTTGCAAAAGCTGTCGCTATGCCTTCTGTGCTTATATCGTTTTTTTATTCTGTCCTATTTGCTGTTAATTCATTTTACTGCTTTTATGTAACCTTTCTTTGTTTTTTGTGACCCTCATTTATTTTGATTTATATATGTATATACTGCCGTAATTTTGTTTTACTGTCGTATGTAACCCACTACTGTCTGTAATGCCCTCGGGATAAGGGTAAAGAAATAAATAAAAGTAAAAATTACACAAGGCAAACAAACACACACACACACACACACACACACACACACACACACACACACACACACACACACACACACACACACACACACACACACACACACACACACACACACACACACACACACACACACACACACACACACACACACACACACACACACACACACACACACACACACACACACACACACACACACACACACACACACACACACACACACACACACACACACACACACACACACACACACACACACACACACACACACACACACACACACACACACACACACACACACACACACACACACACACACACACACACACACACACACACACACACACACACACACACACACACACACACACACACACACACACACACACACACACACACACACACACACACACACACACACACACACACACACACACACACACACACACACACACACACACACACACACACACACACACACACACACACACACACACACACACACACACACACACACACACACACACACACACACACACACACACACACACACACACACACACACACACACACACACACACACACACACACACACACACACACACACACACACACACACACACACACACACACACACACACACACACACACACACACACACACACACACACACACACACACACACACACACACACACACACACACACACACACACACACACACACACACACACACACACACACACACACACACACACACACACACACACACACACACACACACACACACACACACACACACACACACACACACACACACACACACACACACACACACACACACACACACACACACACACACACACACACACACACACACACACACACACACACACACACACACACACACACACACACACACACACACACACACACACACACACACACTGTTTATGTACATGCCTCCAACAGAGCTGCACACAGTTGTGTGCAAAGCGTCACGGTAGTTGCAAGATGACAAAGTGCTTCATGTAACTGCCAACCTTTGACCTGGAAGCAGGTGAAGCTCCGAGAACCACCAGATTTGCTCCACTGAATTTCAAATTGGCGATCAGTAGATAACAGTCTCATTGCACATGTTAGCATCAGGCTGAGGTAGATGTGGCTTCTTTTCTTGAACAGGTACACAATAAGGGATTGCCCTAGTCATGCAGCATTATTGTTCAAGACAGTGCACCCATGCACTCATGGCTGACAAAGCCAGCTTAAAATGCTCATTTCTTTCTATGAGTGTTCACTGTTGTAGTTAGCACATGCCGTGTACTGTGCCCTACATTCTAGCAGCTTGGATATTTTGGCTTTGCAGGCAAACGTAGCCAGGGAGTATGCCTAAAATAAAGCGAGAAAAAAATTTTTAATTTGGTTTTTCAGAGAAGTGTGCACTGTCTTCAGTAGGCATCAAAACCATGCCAAGACGGAAGGGGATGGAAGGAGGAGTAAAATATGAGAAAGTGGTGGCGTAGTGGAAAGCCCAAAAAACTTAGGCCACCTGGGGTCTATGTGCATGGAGGTTCCAAAGCAAACGAATACCTTTTCTGTTTCATCTCTATCAAAACGGCACTGGCTGCTGATCCGACATTGAATCCAGGATCAAGTGAGGGGCAGCATGGGAATAGCAGAGATCATCCTAGCAGCTGAATATTGTTTACTGCAGTCCCCGTGGCACCGCTGAAGACATCACTGCTTTCTCGTTTGAAACCTAATCTTCAAAGCTGCCTAAAGTGTTATAGTCACTTTTTAATTGTTACCTTCAATTTCCCTGTGGCTCGGTTTCCAAACCAACTTCAGATGTCTGTCGAGCATACACTTCCATCATATCTTGAAACTTGTACCAAAACAAAAACAAAGCACCAGAGAAAATTTTTAGCTATAAATACCAGGGATTAATTCGCAAAAAGTGCGCATTGCCCAGCACTCTTCAATGTGCCACTTAGCAAACAGGCTACATATGTGTTTCATAACATTAGTTTGTGCACAGCTGTGACAATGCATAAATTGCAGTGCTAAAAGAGCCGCTCGCTTTCAGTCACTACAATTTCTCAAACGGACACAACATTGAGAAATAACTTATTTTTTCAAACCTGCACCTAGCATCTAAAATAAATCTGCGCATCCGCAGCACCGCCGCTATATAGAAAAAGCCGCAGTTTCGCTATGTATGAAACGGTATGTAGTGTGCCCAGTGCACAATCCAGATGCTGCGAACACTTGTAAATTGAATGTCAGAACCTGAGAGGATCTGATCATATAATCAGACTAGCCTTTAACTCTGAATGCTTCCATGTGACCAAAGATAGTTCCTTAGCACAGATAAGCAAAGCTGCTATCACCGACCAGTTAGCAGAGCAAAATGCATTTCAAGACAGCTACCCATAAAAATACTCGAAGAGGATATGATAAATTTCCTACGGAGCTGCAGGAAACCCTGCTATATGTGCAATACAATTTATACACTTTTGAAGTTTGCATGTTGAGGAATGCATAACCCTCTACCGGACATTTTTATTTTCGAAAATGGTACCAAAATGATCACTTAGTACCCCTGCAGCAATCTGTTGACAAAGCAATGAATCATTTCTATGAGCTCTGCTCGCCTTAAACCATTTGTTGATTTGCAGACAGATTGCAGCACGGGTGCTTAATGATAATTTCGGAAACAGAAAAAACGTGTATGCGAGGGCGCTAAAGCTAAGATCTCAGAGTACAGATCTAACTAATACCTGTTTAATGAACAGCATCATTTAGTGTGCAATTTAATTTGTATGCACTGCTTGTTTTCTTTGCGGTTGCTCACTTGAATGAATGTACTACTTGTTTAATAGTGAAACAAGCACTGGTCAACATATATAACGCAATTCTTTAAGGATAACAGCAACAAAGACACAAGGAGAGCAGCAGGAAAGAGGCAATTAACAGGCTGATTTCAATGCATTGCTTTAATAAACACCCCACAATGCTTGTCCATACGCTCACAGGCCAAGCAAATAAGGTGCAGCAAAAAGAAATGATCAAATGTTGCCTTCTTGGGCAATAAAAATAACACCTGGGTCAAATATGTATCACCTCTCGTTACGATATAATCACCACTACAACTATTGTCGCCATAACTACTTCCGCTGCAGGAATAAGGCCTCGACCATTAGTCCCGAGTTCACCCTGTCCTGCAGAATATACTACACAATATTACAAACTTCAGCAACTGGACTGGTCCAAAAATACAGGAGAAAAGCTGCAGGCTAACATACCGGGCCAGTCCGGTCAAGACTGTAGGCGTGCTCTGCTGTTAGAAAAGAAATAAGGTTCTCCACCAGGACGATGAGATTAGGCCAGACAGAAACCAAGATTAAAAGGAAGTGTCTAGCATGCTAGATAGGCATCAATTTCATCACTCAGAACGAAGTGGCTTATCAGTTTGTTTAATTGGTTCTTGATGCCTTCTTGTTGCACCTTTTTTTGCCAAGCATGAGACCATGCGTGAATGTGAGGACAGGCAGGCGCAGACTCAACATTCTGAATGAAGAAGAAATTCACCAAAGTGAGCACCTCTCCCACTTCTTTCCATTACTCTCTGTATGCCTTTCGCAATGCTTTTTCGTGGGTCATTATCAAACCTTGCAGCTTGCCACCTCAGCAACACTGAACATAAAATTTTCATTGAAAGTCTGAAGGTAGGTGGAACTTCGCAGATAGTGAATGCACACCAGAGGGTGCAATGTTTGATGCCCAATGCCCTTATACAACATAAAAATAAAAAAGTGATAGTCGATAAGCGTAGTTAGGCCCAAGGCGAATGAGGTGTGCCAGTAGTTCAGTTTTCACTTTGGTTCCGGTGTTCAGATCCATTGTTCGTGGATAGCAGTTGGACTGTTGTAATGTTCATATTTGTGGAACTTGGTCATTGCGGCACCCGACACTTTTGTATACAACACCTTGCATACAACATACGATAATGAGAAATACCTGTAACATGGCACATAATAATCAGAAAGTGTCCTGCAGTCAGGGGTGTGCCATCCACTGCAGTCAAACAAAATGAGTCCTTACTTTTTTAAAACTGCGCCAAGTGCCTTAAAGAAACCACCAAATGATATATACCACATTTACGAAAAGTTCACAAGCGATCAGTATTCCATCACTCATCACCCACACCAGAAAAAAATTTAAGCTAGCTGGCTTTGTTAAGTATAAAAATGATTCCTCACATTGAACCCACACTTACTGGCCAGCCGAAGAAAAAGAAAACAGGTCTGCACTGCACCTTGCTACGTCCCCGATCCGGCCTATAGCACTTCAACAAACCCAATAGCAAGGCTCGCCCAGATTTCCCACTATTTCACAGGGGAAGAGGCAGTCAAGAATGTGTGCCAAAGTGTTGCCCAAATCAATTCCGAGCAGTAATTTTTAAGAAATATTCGTAAATTATAGGGTCCACCGAGAGCTTTTAAACTTGACTGGAATACTCACAAAAAACCACCTATATAGGTTTGTTGCTTTAGAATATGCCCATGGTAATCAATGAAAAGACCTTTTTAATGACACTTGTAAATGATGAGATCAACGATAGAAGACACAGGAAGGTAATGAAAAAAGCCATCATCGGAACGGAGGGTTGACTGCGTCAGAAACGGGCAAGTTTTCATTTGTTCTTGTGCCACCATTGCTGTACCAAACTGACAGCTTCTATTTGCGCTTTTATTTTCTTTTTATATTGTGTTCTTATCTCCATATTCGTCATATGTCCTGAAGTGGTGAAAGAACTTGCTATGAATCCTGGGACCCACCTTAAGAGCCACGATGAATTCTGTCTCCTTTTCTCGGGCGAGGTACACTCTGCCAAACTTGATTTTCCCCTGTGGCCGGCCAATCTCAAAATCTTTAAGGCACCACTCCTTGACAGACAAGAACCGAACAAGGGCTATGATGTGTAGTTCACCTTTCCGTCACGTGATGCGCAATAAAAACGGCAATATAGTTACTGATACGTTTGTTGTCATTCCATTTCTTGTGGTAGGCTGGCATAAGTGTTGTAGTGAATTAATCCTACTTATCAGAATTTATACTGCAGTGTTTTCATGCATCATGCGACGAAAGTCAATTGTATATTACTTAGCAGTCGGCGGCAAATACCAAGTGGTGAACCATATGCTCTTGGTGAAGGTGATGACGATTATGGATTTTTATGGCGCAAGGGCATCTAGGGCCCGAGAGCGCCATGGCACAGGGCTTTTTCTATTTCTCAAGGTTTGGTCAAAGACCCATTTCCCAAGCATTTCACCCTAAAGAATTCGAGCACCAGACCAGGGGAAGCTTGTAATTATTGTATCCCCGGTAAGTACCCGGGGGCAGTGGGTATCGAACCCCGCACCTGCCACATGCGATGCGGATGCTCAACCACTTGGCCACCGCTGCTGTTTACGTATTCTTGGATACTTGCGCTCCTGCAGCCGCCGAAAAACCAAGTAACGACTTTGGCACCTACTGGTAAACACACACATGAACCTCTAGCGCATTTACAAGACAATTAAAAAGACACAAACAAAAACAGTGCAGAGGATCCATCGATACATTAAGTGCCATATATGTTGCTTGTATGGAATTGCAGTGGAAAGTGGTTATAGTAGCAGCTGCTTTGTTGCTTGACGGCCACGTGAGGCCCATGCAGCGTCCGCTAGGTCTCCTCGTACTGTCTGTTTTTCATGGATGCATTATTTTTTTCTGAAAATCTTTAACACAGCTTTCTCGAATGCATTGGAGCGTACAGAACAAATTTTGAGAAACTGTCGTAGGGACAGGAATTCCAAAAGTTAAACCAAGGTGTTTAAAAAAGCTCAAGGAATTGTACCAATGCAGATATTTCGGTTGTAAGGTAACAAATATTTCCACGGACCTCGAATATCATACCAGCTGAACGCTAATAAAGTCATCACTGTATGCAAGATGACTTCCTTGTGGCGCCCATCGCCTTAAAAATGTGTTACTTGGCAGTGACAGGCCTGAGCGAGTATACACAATGAATGCATTACATACATGTCCTGTGCACAAACTTTACTGCAGTCACATGCTGTAGAGACGGTTGGTGCCACTACGAGGTACGCCAGTTTTATTTCACCATGAGCCAACTTATTTTTAATCTTTGGCTCCCCGCTGGCCAGCAACACCTTCTTTCGCCCTTCGGCAGCGCCACAAAGAAGCTGATTTCCTGCACTGTACCATCACGTGAAAAACAAGAAACATACGAGTGGTCCGCACAGGTAAGTGCCACTGACCTGTCGCGAAGCCCGACGGTTTCATAGCGCAAGTCGCGTACCCCGTCTGCTGAAGCTGCGAGTAAGGAAAAAAACCCACAGTCAGCGAGTTTTGCCGGCACACACAGAAATAACGGCTACGGCCAAAATTTATACAGAGGCTGTGCTTGAAGAAGACGAATCTTAAAAGAGATAAAACTTTCGTAAGAAGCCACCCGCTATCGATCGGTGGCAGTAGAAATCATGCAAAGGTCACAAAGAAACGACCTCATCGACGCCACTCTGCGGTCTCTTCGCGCGCCTTCACCCGGAGGCTTTCGCTAAATTCTTATATTCGAAGGCGCCGCATTATCAATCGATACCATCGCACACTTGCGCTGTCGTGAAGCAGCTCTGTCAACAACTTGCAGGGCTATGATGGAGCGACGAAGAACATTATGTACATTCGGCGGGCAAGTACGAAACAACATCGCGTGTCCACAACGAAGTACTCTCACAGCACTCAGCTCAATCTGGAGAATTCTGAATCTGGGACTGCCTAAACCGTGAACCGAAAGGAAGATTCGCCGAGCTCGAATCTAACAGGAGAGCTCGGTCAAACAGCAGTGGGCCGATGCACGAGAGAGAGACGAAAATGCAGATTGCGCATAGACACGTTCAATGAAAAGCGCGCCAGCCTCTTCCGGCTCGGAGTACTCACGACTCGTCTGGGTTCGGGAGGCTTGAGAGTTATTGGCCGGGAAAAAAACAAAATACGAAAAACTGTGACGTCACATCTATGATTTGAATACTGCCCTATGGGTTCCGGGCGGAGAAAGGAGAAGTGTGGCAGCGTGCAGGGCGAGCCGGTGCGCGTGCACAATCGAACGTTGGAGCCTGGCTTCGAGGCAGTTGCTGTGGTTGGTTGAGTGGCGGGTCGTATTTTGGAGCTCGGCCTTTCCCCAAGGCCAGAGAGCCCGCACCGGCTGGGCATCCAGGTCTGGGGTCTGGCTTCCCGTACACGCTACCCACCACGGTACCCTGCCTGCTGTCTCCAGCCTCCCGCTAGCCAGGCGGCATACCGGTGAGCACCCGCCTGCTGACTCCGGCCTCCCGGTAGCCAGGCGGCCAACCGATGCGCTCATCCCTGCTTGTACCGGCCTCCTGATACTTCCCCGGGGACCGGGCTGCACCTCCGCCACCGTGTGCTTCTGGGCCGACTAAGACTGTCGCACCGGAACCCATTGTCAGACGCTGATGTTCACCTCGACATAGGTTGTGAGTACCCTGCAGTGTGTGTGTGTGCGTGTGTAAAAGCAGGAGACATTATACCTACGTCCTCGTCGCTCAAGAGGAAGTGCGTCGTTATGCGGGGTGTGGCCTGTACTAGTGGCTAGGCCTCCTGAACGGTCCTGAGCCCATTAATTACATCACATTTTGCGAGCCTGCCAGGATACGTCAGCGAGAGGGCCGATTAGCTGATCCGTATTCACGCTGAGAGCTAAGCTTGAGCGGCAATCGACCTCGAACGTCTAACTACGTTGGGTACGCAACTGGGCCTCTCGGATGCGGAACTGAGAGAGGGTAGAAAGTGAACGCTCAGCACAGAGGGAGGCACGGGCTGCGGAAAGAGAGGAAAGTCGGGAAGCCGCTGCGAGAGGGAAAGATTCTCGAATTCAAACTCAGACTCCAAGAAGGAATTAGGAGTAAGGAGACCGCTCTTGTGGAAACTCTCCCAGCGTAGAACCATGCCCTTTCTCTCAATCCGCAAAAGCTGTTATCGTTGTTTCATGAACGGTGCGACGACTTGCATGCACACTTGCAGCGTTTGCATGCACACTTGCAAGGCACAGGGACACTATATCTCTTTGATGGTACCGTCACCCAATTAGCCGAGGCAAGAGTGCAAGCATACGCCCTACTTCTCAGGTGAGGTGACAGCACATTGCATGAAACGCCCCTTGTACGACGTCATTATCGGCAACATCCTAGGTGTCTGGGAACCGCCTGACCCCGACCCAGACTGGATGAACGCACGCGTTAGCGAGCATGACACGGCGCCAGTTCACCAGGGACACCTCCAGCCTAGAAATTCGGAGCGTTGTGTTACCGTCGTTGCCAAGATACAAGAGGATAAGTTAACGCCGTTGCATATGCCACTAATTCAGTGCTGTGACGTCACAACAAACCAATTAGCTGAAGAGCGGTGGAAGGATGCAACACTCAAACGGCTCTTCTCTAACCTCAATAAAGAGTTTGTATACGGCAGCGGTCATAAATACTTCTTCCGTGAAGAAGGAAATATCCTCTGCCGAGATTACATCGGGTCGACCGGCAGGAACTTCAAACATATAGTAGTAGCCGTAGCGTTCAGACCTCAAATTCTACAGATGGCCCATGAAAGCATCATGGCTGGGCACCAGGGAATACGATGCACGACCGATCGCACACTAGAGGATTTTTATTGGCTTGACCTACACGGAGATGTCACGCGATTCCTTAAGTCGTGCTATCGATAAATGCCAAAGAACCGCACCAAAGGGCAAGGTTGGCATTCTACCACTTGGCAACAGGCTGCTGATCAATACTCCTTCCGAACGGATTTCCGTCGACCTCATACGGCATTTCTCACCAAAGTCTGATAAAGGCAACCGATACGTGTTCACGCTGATGGACTTCGCGACACATTGTCCTGACGCCGTCGCAATTCCTGTCATTGACGCTGTGCACGATGCAGAAGCGCTAGTAGAAATGTTTTCTCGCCTCGGTATCCCCCCAAAAATTGTAACTGACCAGAGAGCAACCTTTACCGATGACCTCATTAAGGATGTAAGCCGTCTCCTCTCCATCAAGGTCCTCAAGACGTCGCCTTACCACGCGCTGGTGAATGGCCAGGCGGAAATGTTTAATGGAACTCTTAAGACAATGCTTAAGAGCATGTGCCAAGAACAGCCTAGGTCTTGGAATAAGTATCTGGCCCCATTCCTCTTCGCTTACCGTGAAGTTTCACAGGGAAGTCTTGGGTTCTCTCCGTTCCAGTTGATTTATGGACGTCATGTACGAAGGCCACCGACAGTACGAAATGAGCTCTGAACAAATCAGAGCATTGATGGAGAAACTCGCTCAACGTACGCCTATCTTGTCGACCTCAGAAGCTGGTTGAAAAACACGTGGAAGCTTTCTCACGAGCAACTCGAGAAGGCACGCCAGAAACAGAAAACATACTATGACCATAAGAGTCACCCCACAAGGTTAGTCCCGGGCGACAAGGTGCTGATTTTGCTGCCCACAGATTCTAACAAGCTGCTCATGCAATGGAAAGGGCCATCCGATATCCTTGAACAAAAAACGACGTGTATTACCTTGTACAGCTAGCGCACAAGAGCGAAGTTTTTCACATATATATGCTTAAGATGAAGAGCGCAAGCCCCCGGTGACGCGGAAAGTATCGGCCGCCGCAGAGACCGACCAACTCCCATTGGACCTTGAAGCACTCAATGTGGAGTGCCCCGTAGAACTGCCTGCTCTGAATCTCCGTCAAACACAGTGCTCTGCGGACGTCCAATTCGTTTCAGGTCTTTCAGAGGCGCAGACTGAAGAAGTACGAAGTTTGTTCCGTGAATTCGAGTTTATTTTTGCAAGATTACACGTACACCATCGACTGCATAAAAGCAACCGATAACGTGGGTGCTGATTATCTTAGCCGTGTTTGATTGCCCCACAATAACTTTTCGGGTCTTTCAGAGGCGCAGACTGAAGAAGTACGAAGTTTGTTCCGTGAATTCGAGTTTATTTTTGCAAGATTACACGTACACCATCGACTGCATAAAAGCAACCGATAACGTGGGTGCTGATTATCTTAGCCGTGTTTGATTGCCCCACAATAACTTAGCTTAGTCACCATGTCGGATCCGATAACATTATTGCTTCTTTGCCTCCTGCTTGTGCGTGTTGACAACTGTATTCCTCAGCACGCGGACTTGCATCTGTATGTACATATGAACGTATGTCTGTGAACAGACAGGAACTGTGAACATTCCTCGCGGGGGACATTTCCGTTCTATCCCCCCCCCCCTCGTGGTTCCAGAACAATTGTAAACCACTGTCTTGAAACTGGGGGAGGTTGTGATGATGTGGATTGTGCTCTATGAGTTCCGGCAGGAGAAAGAAGTGTGGCCGCGTGCGGCGTGCCGGTGCGCGTGCGCAATCGATCCTTGGAGCCTGGCTTTGAGGCAATGGCTGTGGTTGATTGAGCGGCGCGTCGTGTTTTGGAGCTCGGCGTTTCCCCAAGGCCAGCTAGCCTGCACCGGCCGGGCATGGAGGTCCGGGGTCTGGCTGCCTGCGCACGCTACCCCCCACGGTACCCTACATGCTGTATCCACCCTCCGGCTAGCCAGTCGGCCTACCAGTGAGCACCCGCCTGCTGACTCCGGCCTCCCGGTAGCCAGGCGCACTACCGACGCGCTCCTGCCTGCTGGTACCGGCCTGCTGATACTTCGCCGGTGACCGGGCTGCACCTGCGCCGCCGTGTGCGTCGGCGCCGACAAGGACTGTCGCACCGGAACCCAAAGTCTGATGCTGATGTTCACCTTGACATAGGTTGTGCGTGCCCCGCAGTGTTTGTGTGTGTGTGTTAGTGTGTATGCAGGTGATTGTATACCTTCCTCCTCGTCGCTCAAGAGAAACAGCGTCGTTATTGAGGTATTCACACGGGCGATGTAATTCTTCCCTAAGTGACGGCGGCTGCTCACACGTCATGCCTTCGAGAGAGCTCGCGGCGACGCACCATCATATTTTGCTCCCGCGGCCCCCGCCGACCAAGGAAGGGACCGTTCATTCAGCCTGCGCATTCACTCCCCGTCTCCCCGGGAGATGTGGCATGCCTGGGGTGCAGCCCGTTAGCGTCTTTCTTCATTTGGCTGTTCCCCATCGGGTTTCTTTTCTCTCATCTCCCCTCATATCGCGCATCTATTCTGTTTTCCCCTTCGTCTTCTCTTTTTTTCGCCAAACCCCGCAAAGGAATTGATTTGGCCCCTTGGTTCCTTTTTGACAGCTGCCCCTCTGCCTCCGCAGCACGGACGTTTCGCTCGTCCTTCTCGGCGTCTCGCTGCTAACCCAGGCTGAATCCGAGAGCAGGGACGGACTTCGGCGGATCGGCGACGTCGCTCACTCCTCTCCGCATCCATCCTCGCCGATGTCCCCAGTTTGATTACCGCTTTATACGGCGGTCTGTAACATCGTTATGTGAGTATTGTTCAGAGGACTTGACGCGTATTGCTTTTTCTTGCGCGTCTCACCATTCCCAAATGGAATGTTTTTTTTCGGGAGCACTGCCCTGAACTGCGTTAGAATGACATATAATCGGCAGAAAGAAAATTTTGTTTGCAGTTGCATGACACCATGTATATGCCAAGTTATCAACAAACTTCAGTGGTCCATGGGCTTGTTCGCCCGTCATGTTCATATTCAGGACTCTCCTGCCCCAGTTTTTGTGCGTAGTGTTTGTGCGCAGATAGTGTGTGCACTAGCGTTCAGTCATGGGTAGAGTGCCATATAAGCTGGCTGCGCAGGCTTTGTCTTCTTGGACATTTTTGAGTCATTACTGAAATAACAGTGCATAAGAGGAAAAACAAAGAAAACTGCAAGGCAGCGCTTGTCTTGGGGGGGGGGGGTGGATTTATGCCCTCTTGGAGTAACGCACCAATCGCTCTTGAATTTTTTCATCAAAACAATGGGGTCCAACATGATTATCGTGTGTAAAGTTTCTGTATTTATGGGTAGGGCCGTCTGCCCCCTCCTCCCACCTCTCTATCAATAAACCCCTAGCTTGTCTTGCTGTTTTTTTCTACTGTTTGCCTCATACTTCACACTGTAAATTGAGAATGTATCACCAACTTGCCTGGAAGTCATTCCTGTTCATGATTGAACTACATATATATAGTGCAAGCAATGCGCTATCTCTTCTTGGAGCAAAAATGTACACCTATCCAATAAGTACATACAAGTGTAAACAGAAGAAGTAAACAGATTCAGTAGCCTTGTACTCCTGTTTACGCGTGCCCTAATAGAAATTCGAGGCTTGGCATGTGCATGATAATAGTGGTCGATCCTGTAGTTTCTCGTGAAGACACAATAGTTCATGATTTCTGCTGGGACGGGCACCATTCACAAACAAAATATTGTGCTTTGTTTACTTGTGCTTGCATCTATACATGTGATGGTTGATGTTTAATCAGAACAGTGCAGTGTAGTGCTGTCATTCAAATTGTGGGGTAGTGGCATGTGTTTCTTGATTGGTGTAATGCTCAGAATCTGGCATTGCTGCAGTATAACTTTCAGCTATGTGTGTTCTTTTTCTTTATTGCAGGTCTGTCAAGGAGTGGTGCCTTAAAGATTTTCAGATTGGCCGGCCACTGGGCAAAGGAAAGTTTGGCAGAGTGTACCTCGCCCGAGAAAAGGAGACAAAATTCATTGTGGCTCTTAAGGTGGGTCCCAGGGTTTCTAGCAAGTTCTTGCACCACTTCAAAACATATGACGAATATGGACATAAGAACACAATATGAAAAGAAAATTGAAGCGCAAATAGAAGCTGTCAGTTTGGTACAGCAATGTTGGCACAAGAACAAATGAAAACTTGCCCGCTTCTGGCGCAGTCAACCCTCCGTTCCGATGATGGCTTTTTTCATTACCTTCCTGTGGCTTCTTTCGTTGCGCTCATCATTTACTGGTATCATTCAAAAGTTCCCTTCAATGATTACCATGGGCATATTCTAAAGCAACAAACAAGGTGGTTTTTGTGACGATTCCAGTCAAGTTTAAAAGCTCTCGGTGGACGCTATAATTTACAAATATTTCTTAAAAAGTACTGCTCGGATTTGATCTGGACAACACCTTGGCACACATTCTTGACTGCCTCTTCCCCTGTGAAATAGTAGGAAATCTGGGCGAGCCTTGCTATTGGGTGTGCTGAAGGGCTGTAGGCAGGATCAGGGACGTAGCAAGGTGCAGTGCAGACCTTTTTCTTTTTTTGGCAGGCCAGGCAGTGTGGGTTCAATGTGAGGAATCATTTTTAATCTTAACAAAGCTAGCTAGCTTAAATTTTTTTCTGGTGTGGGTGATCAGTGCTGGAATACTGATCGCTTGTGAACTTTTCGTAACCTTGGTATATGTCATTTCGTGGTTTCTTTAAGGCACTTGGCGCTGTTTTAAAGAAGTAAGGACTCATTTTGTCTGGCTGCAGTGGATGGCACACTCCTCACTGCAGGACGCTTGCTGATTAGTATGTGCCAAGTTACAGGTATTTTTCATTATCGTACGTTGTATGCAAGGTGTTGTATACAAGGTGTCGGGTACCGCAATGGCCAGTTCCACATATGTGGACATTACTACAGTCCAACTGAACCAAAGCGAAAACTAGACTGCTGGCACACCTCATTCGCCTCTGGCCTAACTACGTTAATCGACTATCAGTTTTTTATTCGGATGTTGTACAAGGACATTGGGTATCAAATATTGACCCTCTGGTGTGCATTCACTATCTGCGAAGTTCCACCTACCTTCAGACTTTCAATGGAAATTTTCTGTTCAGTGTTGCTGAGGTGGCAAGCTGCAAGGTTTGATAATGACCCATGGAAAAGCGTTGCGAAAGGCATACAGAGAATAATGGAAAAAAGTGGGACAGGTGCTCACTTTGGTGAATTTCTTTATTCGCAATGTTGAGTCTGTGCCTGCCTGTCCTCACATTCACGCATGGTCTCATGCTTGGCAAAAAGGTGCACCAAGAAGGCATCAAGAACCAATTAAACAAACTGATAAGCCACTTCGTTCTGAGTGATGAAATTGATACCTATCTAGCATGCTAGACACTTCCTTTTAATCTTGGTTTCTGTCTGGCCTAATCTCATCGTCCTGGTGGAGAACCTTATTTCTTTTCTAACAGCAGAGCACGCCTACAGTCTTGACCGGACTGGCCCGGTATGTTAGCCTGCAGCTTTTCTCCTGTATTTTTGGACCAGTCCAGTTGCTGAAGTTTGTAATATTGTGTAGTATATTCTGCAGGACAGGGTGAACTCGGGACTAATGGTCGAGGCCTTATTCCTGCAGCGGAAGTAGTTATGGCGACAATAGTTGTAGTGGTGATTATATCGTAACGAGAGGTGATACATATTTGACCCAGGTGTTATTTTTATTGCCCAAGAAGGCAACATTTGATCATTTCTTTTCGCTGCACCTTATTTGCTTGGCCTGTGAGCGTATGGACAAGCATTGTGGGGTGTTTATTAAAGCAATGCATTGAAGTGTCCGGTTTTTAATCAGCCTGTTAATTGCCTCTTTCCTGCTGCTCTCCTTGTGTCTTTGTTGCTGTTATCCTTAAAGAATTGCGTTATATATGTTGACCAGTGCTTGTTTCACTATTAAACAAGTAGTACATTCATTCAAGAGAGCAACAGCAAAGAAAACCAGTAGCGCATACAAAAATAAATTGCACACTAAATGATGCTGTTCATTAAACAGGTATTAGTTAGATCTGTACTCGGAGACCTGCGCTTTTAGCGCCCTAGCATACACGTTTTTTCAGTTTCCGAAATGATCATTAAGCACCCGTGCTGCAATCTGTCTGCAAACCAACAAATGGTTTAAGGCGAGCAGAGCGCATCCAAATGATTCATTGCTTTGTCAAGATTGCTGCAGGGGTAATAAATGATCATTTTGGTACCATTTTCGAAAAAAAATGTCCGGTAGAGAGTTATGCATTGATCAACATGCAAGCTTCAAACGTGTATAAGTTGTATGGCACATATAGCAGGGTTTCCTGCAGCTCCGTAGGAAATTTATCATATCCTCTTCGAGTATTTCTATGGGCAGCTGTCTTGAAATGCATTTTGCTCAAACTGGTAGGTGCTAGCAGCCTTTCTTATCTGTGCTAAGGAACTATCTTTGGTCACATGGAAGCATTCAGAGTTAAAGGCTGTTCTGATTATATGATCAGAGCCTCTCAGGTTCTGACATTCAATTTACATGTCTTCGCAGCATCTGAATTGTGTACTCGGCACACTACATACCGTTTCATACATAGCAGAACTGTGGCTTTTTATATATAGAGACGGTGCCGCGGAGGCACAGATTTTTTTTAAATGCTACGTGCAGGTTTGAAAAAATAATTTATTTCTGAATGTTGTGTCCCTTTGAGAAATTGTAATGACCGAAAGCAAGCGGCACTTATAGGACTGCAATTTATGCATAGTCACAGCTGTGTACAAACTAATGTAATGAAACACATATGTAGCCTGTTTGTCAAGTGGCACATTGAAGAGTTCTGGGCAATACGCACTTTTTTGCGAATTAATCCCTGGTATTTAGAGCTAAAAATTTTCTCTGGTGCTTTGTTTTTGTTATGGTAGAAGTTTCATGGTATGATGAAAGTGTATGATCGACAGACATCTGAAATTGGTTTGGAAACCAATTTCAGATGTCTGTCTGTCGAGCATACACTTCCAGAATTAATCCCTGGTATTTAGAGTTAAAGATTTTCTCCGGTGCTTTGATTTCGTTTTTTGGCACAAGTTTCATGGTATGATGGAAGTGCATGCCCGACCGACATCTGAAATTGGTTTGGAAACCAAGCCACATGGAAATTGAAGGTAACGATTAAAAAGTGACTATAACACTTTCGGCAGCGTTGAAGATGAGGTTTCAATAGAGAAAGCAGTCATGTCTTCAGTGGTGCCATGGGGACTACAGTAAACAATATTCAATGGCTAGGATGATCTCTGCTATTCCCATGCTGATATTGCATGTTGAGAAAAGTCCTGCAGCGTAACACTCAATTGCCCCTCACTTGATCGTGGATTGCATCCAGACTCAGCAGCCAGTCCCGTTTTAATAGAGATGAAACAGAAAAGGTATTCGTTAGCTTTGGAACCTCCATGCACATTAGACCCCCAGGTGGCCTAAGTTTTTTGGGCTTTCCACTACGCCACCACTTTCTCATATTTTACTCCTCCTTCCATCCCTTTCCGTCCTGGCATGGTTTTGATGCCTACTGAAGACAGTGCACACTTCTCTGAAAAACCAAAATAAAAAATTTTTTCTCGCTTTATTTTAGGCATACTCCCTGGCTACGTTTGCCTGCAAAGCCAAAATATCCAAGGTGCTAGAATGTAGGGCTCAGTACACAGCATGTGCTAACTACAACAGTGAACACTCAAAGAAAGAAATGAGCATTTTAAGCTGGCTGTGTCAGCCATGAGTGCATGGGTGCACTGTCTTGAACAATAATGCTGCATGACTAGGGCAATCCCTTATTGTGTACCTGTTCAAGAAAAAAAGCCACATCTACCTCAGCCTGATGCTAACATATGCAATGAGACTGTTATCTACTGATCGCCAATTTGAAATTCAGTAGAGCAAATCTGGTGGTTCTCGGAGCTTCACCTGCTTCCAGGTCAAAAGTTGGCAATTTCTATGTCCCTACCTTACATGAAGCACATTGTCATCTTGCGACTACCGTGACGCTTTGTACACAACTGTGTGCTGCTGTGTTGGAGGCATGTACGTAAACAGTTTGCTTTTTTTTGGTCCGCTTAGATAATGACTGGGAGGTTTCATTTGCATTAGAAGTGGCCAGTGACACCTAAAATGTTTGAGCAAGAGCTATCTTTATTAGGTTTAGTTTAAGCTTCACTTTCCTGTTCGCTATTCTTTTGCAAGAGCTTCTACTTGAATCCTTCTGAGGTCCCAGTAGTCCCTGTTCTACCATTTACATGACCTCTCCGCATTTTTTATTGCTGCTTGTAGAGTCTGAGATGGAGTTGTAGGCCAGATTTTGCTCGGCAACTGAACGTGTCCATTGTGGCATTCCCGTGGTTGATTTGTTGCAACTCAGTTAAGTTTCTGAACTGGCTACTATGGCGCTACTTCCTATCTAGACCGGACAAACTGCTGACACATGTGTATCTGTTTCATTCTTATGCAATTACAAGCTGTTGTAGTAGTTGCCACTTGTCCTGTGCCATCCAATACGCCAGACGACCTCAAGGGTTTATGTCACGACGGACCAAATTTCTAACCAGAAGTGAAGTGAGCAGGCTTGCTACTTAGGTCGTGCAATTCATGCCATTGTGCGCTCGAAGGCAATGGGCAAATCCCAGACTTCCGTTTTCAACAAAGAAGGGGCAGTGAAAGCAGTGTGTTCTTGTGCTCCCACACCACTCTCAAAAGCATGCCTTTTCCAGTTTCCACCTACATCTCATGACAAGTAGCAGGTTCTCAAGAGCACCCTCTCTGGCATGCATGTTTGTTACGGCTCTGGTCTACCGGATGACTGCTTTATCGAGCATGAGAATGTGTGTGTTTTCGTGTCACTACAATGGAGCATTCGCTACCAATGCAATTGCAAGTAAGAGCTGCTGGTAGCTTGCTGAGATCTCAAACTCTTGGTTACGACTTGCTTTGAAAACACATATAGCCCACAAAGAGGCCCCGTAAAAGAATTGCGAAAAACGTCCACGCAGGTGATGTTTAAGTCGCAGCTCCAGAGGAACAACGTGGAGCACCAGCTGCGGAGGGAGATCGAGATTCAGTCTCACCTGAGGTGAGGCTGCTATTTCATATTGCACTGCATGGCACATGACGCATGAAAGTTGTTGCACCACTTGCTGCATTCAGAACAATAACTGATGCTGAACACAAGGAAGACAGCCGACACAGCCATCAACGGCTTGGAATGGCGGGAGTCGGGACTAATCATATTCGAAGGAATGGAGAAGATGAATTTATATTGAACCATTAGATGGGTATAACGAGCTGGTGTTAAGTGACTTTATTGCTACAGAGTCTTTTTTTTCCTTCACTGCTGTTGAGAATAAATCATGATTTTTAGAACTGTAGCTCGAGGCTGCAGAACATTCCGCTTCTAGTAGTATGTGCAACGCATTCAATGTTTGTGAAAGCTTTCAATGTAAAGCAAGGTGAAAAATAGTGTGTCATTAGCTTATTCCTTAAGGGCATTCTTGAGTGAGATGTAGTTCTAGGTCTTCCTTCAGAAGCCGCCGCAGTGGCCCAGTGGTTATGGTGCTCTGCTGCTGGCGTGAAATGCGCGGGTTCAATCCCGGCCATGGAGGTCAGCTTTCAATAAAGGCGAAATGCTAGAGGCCATGTGTACTGTGCGATGTCCGTGTATGATAAAGAACCCCAGGTTGTCGAAACTACTGGAACCCTTCACCACAGCGTCCCTTTTTGCCTGAGTTTCCTTAGGACATTAAACCCCATGAATCCAGAGTCTTCCTTTCGAAGCCACACTTCAATTGTTTCCTGAGCCATTTTGGCATTGACTCCTACGCACACGTGGGCATACATGCTTGCTGCTTTTGTGTTCAAAGAAGCGTTTGAATTTGGGGTCATGAGTTCTTTTGCGAGTGCTTTGTTAAGTGGTATGGGCACCACGCTCTAAACAGAAAGGAGTAAAAATGGGGTGTGCTCGAGGACAGATTACTTCCTTTTTTACTCCCATGTAGGGGTATTCGTGTTCAGGGTGCACATACATACATACATACATACATACATACATACATACATACATACATACATACATACATACATACATACATACATACATACATACATACATACATACATACATACATACATACATACATACATACATACATACATACATACATACATACATACATACATACATACATACATACATACATACATACATACATACATATACATACAAGTTTTATTCTCCACAAAGAAGTGGACGGAGGTGGAGGGAAAAGCTGTACATTTGCGGCTTGAAAAATCCTCCGCCCCCTTACAGTGTATACACCAGCAGAGTGGGGCAGTAGACAGTCCCATTTTGTTGTTGCAAAGAGAAAAGAAAAACAGCCCTGTATCGCATCAGACAATAAAATAAGCCTAAATAAGAGTTTCAATAGAGCACTGGATTTGGACGCCTGGAGAAAAAAATTTTTTTCGAAAATGAAACAATGTAATGTAATTGAACATAAGGATATACCTTTGCATTCATTCGCAAAAAAGAGTATGATTAGCAAAATATTTTTATATATTTGGAAGCGACATATTGAGTAGATCTGCGCCTTCTTTTTCTGCAGCATTCAATAATCGCGGAAGATTATAGCGGAGTGTTTGTTGTCCATAGGCAGTGCGACATTATGGAACTTTCCATCGTTCTGGAGTTCTGGTGCTGCAGGTGTGATAATTGGATCTTAATTCTGCCATTTCCGTAAAAACTGTACTCTCTCGTTGGACACTTAAACGATACTGCCTGCATAATTTGTATTCGTATATATTTCTTACTTTCAATAAATTAAGCGAAGCAGAGATATGTGAAGATGCTGTGTTTTGAATGTTTTCAATTATTCGTACTATTTTTTCTATAGCCTTTCAAGCTTCAACACATTAGTTTTTGTTGATGTTCCCTAAACTAAATGAGAGTAGTTTAGTTGGGAGACAAAGAGAGCGTTGTAGACAATTAGTTTAACTTTTTTGGAACAGTATAGCGGTTGCGATTTAAAATTCCAGTTATGCAGCTCAGTTTGCTGATTAGACTGTTTACATGATCATTCCGTTGTAAAGTTGAAGTAAAATATACCCCTAACCCCTTGACAGTATCTACCACATCAATGGCAGCGGATCTAAACATTACGGTTCCTTGTAAGGAAATATGTTTAATTTTTGGTCGAAAAACTACCACCTTTGTTTTGTTTGCGTTAACTTTTAATTGATTGCTGGAAGTCCACGAGTCCAATTTGCACAAAAAAATATTTCCTTTAGTAATTCCTCCAGCTTCAGAACGTGATGGCACCAAAGCACTCGTGTCATAGGCATATATAACGAACTTGGTATCTGAGCAGATATGTACAATATCAATAATGTACAAATTAAATAGGACAGGGCCTAAAATTCTACCCTGTGGGACTCCTGAAATTATTTTTTTTCTCTGAGAAATAAAACCATATATGTCGACATATTGAAATATATATGATAGGTAAATTTTGAGGAGAGCCAAAACATGTCCCCGTATACCATAATGATGCAGTTTTTCAAAAAGGATAGTATGACTAATATAATTGAAACCTTGGCTAAAATCAACAAAAATACCCATAACAATAGATTTCTACAAAATGCTTTAGAATATATTCCTTATGGTCCAACAGTGCCAGCTCTGTAGACATGTCCCTCCTAAAGCCATATTGCGAAGTAGTTATTATATTATGCTTGCTGGAGAAGCGCGATATTCGATCTAAGATAATTTTCTCGAGACCGTTCGAAAAGGCAGGAAGAATTGACATCGGTCTGTAGTTCGATACATCATTCTTATTTCCTTGCTTATATAAGGCTATCACACGGGCGACTTGCATTTTTGTAGGAAAAAAAGCTGTAGAAATGCAGAAATTAAAAATATGCGCTAAAATGGTGCTGATTATACGTATCACATACTTGACGGGTCTTATTTGTATACCGTCAGCATCAACACTATGAGAATTATTTAAACTAAAAAAAGAGAACACACTTCATTTGCATCTGTTGGTTCAAAAACTATTGTGCTAGAGTTTTTCTGCCCTAAACTTTTGTATGATGCCTGGTTTTTAGTAGAATCTCTGTTAACAAAGTAGTCATTAAAAATGTTTGCCATTTCTTCTCCTTTTGACATCTGTCCTTCGTGAAAAATTTCTTCAACTCTCTGTTTTTTCTCGCTCCGAGGCATCAGTGCATTTAAGTTATTCCGCATTAAGTCAGTGCGCTTTACGTTGGAACCGAACATATTCTCATAGTACAGTTTTCTTGCTTTTCTTAGCTGCTTAGTCAAGTCATTACGAAATTTTTTGAACGTAGCGAGATCAGATGCTGTACGAGTTCGCATAAATGTTTTAAACAGACGTTCTTTCTTTTCTATCTTCTTCAATAGGTACTTTGTCACCCTTGGTTTTCGACATCTCTTTTTACCCGTATAGCGTTTGAAAACGAAGTGACGTTGGTATACCGAAAGAAACAAACTCAAAAAGGCATCATAAGTTGTGTTCGCATTTGATGCCTGAAGAACGTTGTCCCAGCAAACCGTTTCTAACTCATGATAAAAAGCTTCTAAGAGGGTAGGTGTAACAGGCTCTAAAAGATTAAACACTTTATGGTGAGAGTTTCTCCGAGTACTAAATTTTATGCTACAAAACACACGCAAGTGATCACTAATAGGGTAAGTGAGAACACTGGAACTGACAAGGTTAGCATCATAATTTCTTATTACTAAGTCAAGAATTGTTTACATGGACGTCGTTAGTCGTGTGGGAGAAGTAATATGGTTTATACAGCCATTAGATAGCAATACATTTTCAAAATATGTTTTCTTCGTACTATTGCTACTCATATCAACGTTAAAATCACCGGCAAGTATCACATTGTATCTGTTTTGGTTAACAAATGACAATAAATTATCTAAAAACACAAAAAATCAAGGAGAGAACCATCCGGATGCGAGAACAAGTTGCAAATACAGCATCTTTCACTTGCAGACAAATAATCTCAAAACTATCTGACACAAGAAAATTCTGAAAGCAAGACAGGCTGTACAAGAGAGCTTACTAGCACAGACACACCACCACCGCGACGAGAGGTTCTATTAACAGAAAAAGTTGGCATATCAGGAAGGTCAAAAGTGTCACAACTGCTTGATTGCCATATTTCTGTTTTCATCAGAACATCAAAACAATTCTCAAGCTTTTTTGACAAGGATTCTAGTTCCGCAACCTTGTTGAACACAGACTGTGCATTTAAGTGAAAACAACGAAGGTAACCATGTGTCTGACCACCAAGCTCTTTTAAGAGTTCTTCTAAGGTAACGTGCCCTAGGTGCGCCATTTCAAGATAAGGGTCACGGGTTCCCGACTACACGAAAAAGGCATTTAGCTACGAAGTGTGGAGAGGTCACTCATGCTCTTGATAACCTTAGCGCCATCGCCACTCTTTCTACGCACCAAAATTTTGCCATTGACATGCCACACATATGCAAAGCCAGCCTGTTTAGCCCACTCTTTTGTGGCTTGCAACAATACTCTGGAACAGTTGGTCATGTTTTCTGCGATGTACACTGAGTCGTATTTTTCCCTAAGAACCACCCGTTTCTGCAGTAAAGCGTCTCGAAGATTCTGCCTTACAAAACGGGCAATCACAGCTTTTGTCTCGCCTGGTTTCGCCGACATCATATGAAGTGCGAGGGTGTCCACCTCAGTGAGATGGTTCATGCCAATCTTGTCCGCCACTTTGTTGACTTTTGACAAGAGGTCCTCTCCTTCCGCCCCAGCAATGCCATGAATCTCGATGTTCAAGCGCCTGCTGCGCCATTCTAAGTCATGGACACTGAGTTGTAACTGAGTTATATCTTTTGAGCCAGCATCTCTCCCGAGCTTATCAATTCTGCCTTTAATTCCTTTGATTTCCTTATCCTGCGTATCAAGGCGCTATTTTATAGTGGCAAACTCTTCATGTAGCATCTGGATTGAGCTCTCTACTGCATCTAGCTTTTCGGTGAGAGGGAGAAGGGAAGTCAATTTCCTGTTCATTTCCACAATAAGTACTTTAAGGTCGGCATCCGTATTCGAGTCACCGTTTGAGGCGTCACCCTTGCCTCCAGTCGAACGTTTACACGCTTCACAATTCCAAACCTTCTTAGCCGACCAACGTTTTGAAACAAATGTCGTTTCACTCATGCCTGAACATATCGCGCCATGAAAACAAAATTCACACTCACTGCATGTGATGGCGTTATCGTCATTCTTTAGTTTTTCGCGACATTTGCAACCCCGAGTCATGGTGACCAATATCGACTAGCAGGTTTGACCAACCTGTACAACACAGCGAAGAACGGATTATTCGACGTCCGCCCCGCTCTGCCGCTGCGGCCAAAGTGCATGGCGAACTACGCCCCTAGTTGCAAAAGTTTCCGCAGCTTTCGTCACAGCCGTCGGCTCCCGTTGATTGGCTCCGTCTTGCTGATATGGAAACGACGCTTAAAAACAGTGCTTGAGTTCAGCCTTCCCAAGGAAAACAGGCCACGGTGAGATTCTTGTCCGAAGCACCGCGGAAACACTGCAGCATCTGCGACTGTAAAACACAGCGAAGAACGGATTATTCGACGTCCGCCCCGCTCTGCCGCTACTGCCAAAGTGCTTCGAATGCGCTCAGATTCTTGTATTGTACGGTCTCGGGCTTTCGGTATTCTCGGAAGAAAAAAGTTTGGCCTTTTAATTCATTTGGAGAGTATGGTGCACTCTTTTTGAAAGGTATCTGAAATTTCCTCATTAGTACTACTCATAAGGCCAGCCATGGGATTGCCAGGCTTTTCGCACCAAACTGCACCGTTGTATTTAACCTGCTTAATGTTGCAGCAAATAAAAATTTTTCTTTAAAATTGGTTCATATCTGCTCCTAAACTGAATTTAACGCAAGGAAGGGCCACACCCAGGTTTCCTAGCTACAACTGTATGTAGCTGCAGAGGTAAGCAACTGGTGAAAAATGGTGTCCCTCATGCAGGCACCCAAACATCTTATGCCTCTACAACTGGTTCCACGACGAATCCCGGGTATACCTCATTCTCGAGTATGCGCCCCAGGGGGAGCTGTACCGTCATCTCACCAGAGAAGGGAGATTCACCGACCAGAGAGCTGCCACAGTAAGCACCCTGCCTGCTTCTGCACCACTGTGATCTCTTCTAGGTGATCCCAGTGAGACACAGTGCTGTTATACTGAACAGCTTTCCTTAGAATTTATACTTCCATACATGCTCAGTATTGGTACTCGCTGACTGTTGTGCCACTTGCCTCTTGTTTCAGTTTTTATGGCGACAGACTTGCCAGGGCTTAGCCTAGCTTGGCCGTTTATGTGGTGCCCTCTCTGTTTAGAGCTGTACACTGCACCCACAACAAACGAGGCTCTGCTTTGTGTTAACCACTTGCACTGCTGTGCAACATCACTGGATGTGATAAATTCTAAAGATATAAACATAAATTGCCTTTCCAACGGCGGTTGAGGCTTGATGTTGAACCAGCTGTATGCAAGATTTTGGTATACGTTGGAGGAGACTCTGGGTCAGATTGTTCTTGAGCCCTTTATAATCACCTTTTGCACAACTTGTGCATATTTTCTGAGCTTGTCAACTATGCGCCATAATTGGCTTCCGTAGCCTTATTGTTTTGGAACACAGTCATAACTGTGAAGGTCAAATGAGCCGCAGCTTCACTACTGACGGATGAGAAACATAAGGGCATGAGATCAGGGAGTGACTACAATACGTAGGATCAGGGCAAAGGCCAGCGAGAAATAAAAATAAGCAGGGTTGAGTGCGCATTTGCCTCCTCGGGTAACCCCATGCAATACCCTGCCTCATGTGCGGGAGATAGTTGTTTCAAACTACACTGCCATCGGGTGCCTACCTTATGAGCACTGGCATACATTGGCTTTGTGCTCCCTTTCCCTGGAGATAAGATTCAATTTAAATATGTGCACCTGCCTATTTTTCTTCGCGAGTTTCGGCAGCGACCTCACAAGCAATGCTTTTGCTGAATGTTAACGGGGAGAATGGTTTACGACAGCTTTTTATGTATTGTTTTGCTCATACTGCGTGTAGGAATTTTTTTTAGGTACTCATCGTGATCCTGGTAGACTTGGTTGTGCTACGCAGCATGAGATGGTAGTTTTAAGCTGCTGTTGGCAGCTTCTAGCTAAGTGTGATAGTAGATGCCAATTGGTAATTAGAAATTCTGAGAAAACTCAGCCTTCAAAAACAATTCTGAAAAATGTCACACCACTAATCTGGTTAAGTTGACAAATATATGTGCGAATGCATATAATTCTATTATTTCATCATGATAAAGCTTTGTCAGTCAGGCTAGCATTCCATTGGTGTGTATATGAGGCGGAAAATCGCAGTGCCAGCACTTGAAACAAAATTTGATTTAAAGGATTTACTCGTCTTGCTTTCACTAGGGGCTTAACGGTCCAGAGACGTGTTCACCAAGCCGCCGCAGAGGCTTAGTGGTTATGGTGCTCGGCTGCTGAAGCGAAAGACGCATGTTCGATCCCGGTCACAGCGGTCAAATATCGATTTAGGCAAAAAGCGAGAGGCCAGTTTGTTCTTAAGTACAATGTATGTCACCTACATTATGACTTGGGGTACTTTGACAAGAACTGAACTGTTATTTCATCTGTAGTGTTCCAGGCCTTTTTTAGACTTTTGGTGTCTGTGTCTGTAGTGCACAGAGTACGGTAGTATATTGAGGCCACTTGCTGCCGTTTTATGCAGCTAATGGCCATCATCCACCCTCTCCGGAAAAAGCCAAGTGAGTGGTGTTTTCACAAATGTTATTGGCAGAAAATGTATGCTAGATTTTAACATGAATCACAAGACCGCTTACAGTTCCAAAGTCAGCCATCGAAGAAGCACATCAGTTCTGGTGGCTTGTTCCCTCGTGCAGTCCACTAGTGCTGCTAGCCATGCTGCTTGGTCACATACTTCATACCTCTTGTAGTATATTTAGACGGCAACAGCATTTGAGCAACGTTAAGTGTTGAAGGTTGAAGATATACCATTGACAAAGAGACCATTCTGGAGCCACTAATAAAACCACCACGACATATATAGCGGTGCTGTGCAAAACAACAGGGCACGGTTGCCATGCTCTTGAGGTTCTGATGGGCCTTTTCCTCTTGTGCAGTACATCTACCAACTGTGTAATGCACTCAAGGTCTGCCACAGTCTAAATGTCATCCACCGCGACATCAAACCCGAGAACCTGCTCCTGGGCATCAATGGAGAAATAAAGATTGCGGACTTTGGCTGGTCCGTACACGCGCCCTTTTCAAGGTAAGTGTATCAACCATTTTTTTTTTCAACTTGCAATCTTTTTTCTTTGTACCTGGGGATTGGGTGAATGTAAAGGAGACTGTATTACAGCCTTGTTTTGTGTGCATCTTTGCTTCTGTTGTGCACCTTGTGCACCTTACACAGCAGCGCAGTGGCCATAGCATTTGGCTTCTCAGCACACAAGATCTTGGTTCATCTTCGGCCATTGCTGCTCCATTTCAACAGGGGCGAAATGCAAATCCACCTTTTTGCTGAGATTTTGGTGCTCACTAAAGAAACGCCAATATTTGAAATATTGGCCTTCTGCTGTATTATGTCACAGCGAACGGCAGTTTTTGGCACGTAAAAGTTAAAACACACTAATCTACTGTCACGCCATTCTTCATCAGTGAGATACGCAAGTGATGTGTTTAAATTTCAGTGTATTACGATAACCCAGTTGAACATCTTAATAACAAGCTGGAAAATGAATGAGGCTGATTATGAAACTCTTTTTGAAGCAGGGTTCGGGATGTATGGTGATACTCTAATTTGCTGAATAAAAGCTGATTTGTCCTTCACAGTAGTGCTTTCCTGTAATAATCTGCAGTGCCTGTGCATACACATGCATGCGCATATAATGGCACTACAACTTTCAAGAGGTAGTTGTCCGTGGTGAGAAAGGAAATGTATAGAGGTAACGGGATGTATATGAGGGATTAGAGGGCAATCTTCCTCAATTCGGATCAGCCAAAAAGAGCTGGTTCTCAGAGCCTGGTCCACGACAGCCACGCATAAATATATTGTACTCAATGTTTGTTCTTCAAATCTGCCGGCAGGCGGCTTTATCCCTTTGTGATGCAAAACGTGACCCGATTCATCTTGATCGATCGCATCCAGCCAGAGCCAAATCTGCGTTGTTCAAGACTGTTGTGGTAACTTTGCACGTCATATCTCGAATGTTCCCTATCAGGTTTAAATTCAGCACGACCAAGAGCTGCGGGCGCACCGACGACCACTGAGCATACTAGCTGCTTTCTCCACCGACGAACCATTCAGTTAATTGTGGGCGCAGGTCAGCCGAATAACAGTTTCTTTTAGAGGCTTTCTTTCACCGTCGTCCTCAATGCCTGGATTGCCTTCACCACTACATGACAATAAGCCATGCATTGCACTTGCATCAAGGGCATCATTGTCTCTGAAGGTTCCTTCGCATTCTTTGCTCGCAAAAATGTGAAATATTGGCATGCCACGGTGGTTATGGCGCTAGGCTACTGACCCAAAAGACGCGGACTCGATTCTGACAGCACCAATCACATTTCAATCGAGATGAAATGCTAGATGGCCGTGTACTGCCCTCCATACGGCAGCTCATGGCCATAGTCTCTTTGGGATGTTTAACGTCTAGAAACTGTAAAGCTTGTTTAAAGCAGATGGATGATTGAGTTGAAAAATTTTTTCTCATAAAAATGGTTTATTCGAAGAATTTTATTCAGCTGAAAAAAGTAGGGTAGGAGATCAGCATCACAACTAGAAATGTCAGGGTTTTAACACAGCTAAAATGCGAAACAATTTGCTTAGCCTGGCAGGCTCATGGTGTTTCTTTGTTGGACCGTCGGCACGTCTGGCAACAAAATTAGAATCGCGTAAAGGTCTGTTCGAGGTTAAGCTGATGGAAGTTGATCAAGATGTCATTGTGTTATGCACAGCGCGCGTGTGTGGTGCAGATTAACGCAAGGCGTGTTCGGCTGCGTTGGTAGCATAATGCTATCGTGCACTGGTCAGCGAAGCTGATCTGTTCATGGTGCCACGGGTTCGAATCCCAGTCATGACAATGTTTACTTTATACTTTATTTATTAATCTATGCTCTTGTCACAAACCTAGAAACATAGCAAGATCTTGCTCGGGCTTTACGCATCGGAAAATTGATGGGATTTAAATCGGTTGTACCTAATGAAACAAGCAAAAGACCGGAGCAAAAGCTCGGACTGAAGCGAGCGTGGCGAGCTTCTCTCTGTATACGGCTAATCACGTGTTCATGTCACGTCGTACGGTGGATGCTCGGCGCTGGTGGTGGAGTCACATGGTATGACGTCAGGCGTGTGAAGCCTGGGTGGAAAGTGCAGCTTTTGTTTCAATCATTGATGACTAGCCTGATTCTGTAAAACTTAAATTTTGTTTAAATTGATGGTCAGCCACACAAGATTGTAATAATTTACTAAGCAAACAACGTCGGATATATCCGTTTTATTTTTTGGAAGAAGCGTGTGGGTTAGCGATACAGCTCAAGTTACAAACGAGTTTCAGATATATTTTCTCGGCATGTAAATCTCAGGTTAAATAAGAGAACGTAGCTTCAAGAATGGTGTGCTGCTCAACAACTTTTATGTCCTATCCGCTGCCTAAAATTGAGCGCTCTCTTGGGAATCCTTTATTTTTAAGCTCGGAAAAGCATGACCATTGTTTTTCGGGGATTTATTCTTAGCTGATTTGATTGTGACGGATGTCAGTCATTTAGCGATGAAATGTCCTCCTGTGTTGGGCTGTATTAGGAGAGCTGTAACAGTTCAAGAATTACCCATGCATGTAATAGCTTTCCTTCTTGGTGGACGCACAGATGCCAGCCGAGGCTGTGCTCCACCAAGATAACACTGTGTAATCCTCTGACGTGAGCATTCACACCATCTCTGCCTGAAAAATGACACAACAAAATTAGACATCAAGGAAGGGCGACGCTACCTGGCTTTCAGTATTTTTCAGTCTGTAAGTTTCACCCCCTGCAAATGGCAGTTTTACACAAAAAGTCTCACACAAATATCACTATTTTATAATACACACCTGCTCATTCGGAAAGTGCTATAAAAACACTGAGGGCTCTTCGTCGGAGAGTGTGATACACTTGCGGCAGCTGCCATGTGCAGACAATACTCGAGCACTGGCCAGGGTGCTTTATTTCTCTGGTGTGCTTTTTCTTTTTGGTTGGCTTTATCAGCTGGGGAGCTCTTGCAGGTCTGCATCTGCACGGTTTGAATTACGCCAGTCCTGATAATATTGCTCTCGTCATACAGTCTTCCTGCTTCCCGGATCCTATTCTCCACCACACATTCTCCAGCAAACATTCTCAGGCGGTTTCAAAAAAAGTGGTTTTTGAGAATAGGAAATGGTGCAGTAACTGTCCTGCTTCATGTTTGACACCTCAAATGCGCATCAGGGAAGGAAGGTGGGAGTGAAAGAAGAGATATGGGTGCTGCAGTGGAGTACTCCAGAATAATTTCGACCACCTGGGAATCTTTAATGTGCACTTACATCGCACATCACATGTGCGCCTTTTGCGTTTCGCCTCCATCGAAACGCGGCCACCGCAGTTGGGTTCAAACCCAAGTACTCCGGCTAGGTAGCGTAACGCGCTAACACCAGAGCCACCCCACCGCGAGCCGCCATCACATTCAGTAAGAAAGAACAGTGAATGGTTGTGTGGGCAATTTGATTCGAAAAAGGTTAGGACGCCACACTCTGAAAAAGTTCAGCAGGGCACTGAGATGCACTTGGCTTCGTCACTGGGTTCCATGGAGTCTTCTGGTGTCTGGATGTGGAGGGCAGAGGTGTACTGGGGTTGGAGGCATTGGTTTTCTCTTCAGATTAGTTACTGGTCATGCCAAAAGATGCCGTGTGGCAGTGCATGCTTTTTCATTGTACTATATGACTCACAGATGTAAAATTAAAAAAAACATGACGTACAGGAAAATATAAAAATGTGGTATGTGAATACGCATTCTTGGTGCTGCACATGTGCAGGGCTTGGTATGCAACAACATACATTTAGCACTGTCTTTGCGGGAGATGTATGCCACAGTGGCCTTGAAAAGATTAAGATTTGATGCTAAACTGAAGGTGAAGGTGAGTTAATTGCTGCTCAGGGGCCTTTCACATCTCTTGCTGTGGCGTGGCAGTTGCACTGTTTAGTTTGTGACACGGAGGCCTCTCTGCTGCATGAACAGTGGGTAATTTACGGACTGGACAGCTCTGTGGAATGAACTACAGATGTTTTTCATGTTTTGTTACAACACAGGCTGTAGGTTAACAGTGTGTAGTTTAACAGTGCAAGTTAATGGGATGTAACTATGTGCTACGTGGCCTAATACAGTCCATGTTCAACATGCAATGACATAAACTTGGTGCAGCTGGCACGCCGGATAATACTGGTCCAGTGAACCAGCTGCTATACAAAGAACATAAAAGCGTATGTGGTTGCCCAAAGGCCAACTCGGCTTTACCCAAATATTCTCTATAGCCTTAAGGTGCTCTGAAACACCTTACGAGTAGAGGACACCAACTTGCTCAATCACTGCATTGTTTTGTCAAGAACGCCTGAGCCAAATTATACGCTCCTTCATGCAGCAGAGATCTCACAATCACGCGCGAAAGATGGCGAACCCTTCCTCGCGACTTTTTCATGTTCTGACCCTCCTCCGTCGCTCGCATATTTGTATACAAGTTGAGTGATGGCTATTGGTTAGATTCCTTCCGACGTCAGGCATCTACCAAGGCCGCGGATAATAAGCCGTGTAGTTCCGGTGGGTCAGAGAGCTCTCCCCCGGAGGTGGAGCCGGCGGAGGAGCACCGACCTTCCAATGTGCAAAAAGTGACGAGAGGAGAAAAAAAGGCGCGAAGAGGACAAATTCAATTTTTGACTACAGATAACTCTGTTTCTACAAAGCGCATTAAAAAATTCTTCTTGGACACTACTCGTGAAGCAGCGTTCTTTAACATTTGAGGCATAATGCAACTTTATCAGAGCCCCTTTCAGAGCCCCTTTAATGGTATGCCTGTTGGTGTCAGGGTCTATGGACATTGTAAATCGTCAATCAGAGTGAGGATGAACAGTCAACTACTAGCCAGTCGGCGATGCAGCTCCTGCTAAGCACCTCTGTGACCAAGCCTGCTACTTGATTTTTTTGAGACAGCACTCACCGGCACCTTGCCATGAACCCAGAACCTGAACTGCAGCTGTGCCATATTATTGCCAAGATGGGCTTCCAGTCATTTAGTGGTACGCATGGTATTGCAACCCTTCCCTGCAAGAGAGCAGCAGTTAACCAAGCTTAACCAGGTTAGTCGGCAAGTGGGAAGGCATTAGAGCCTACTATACAGCAAGGTTTACCGATTGAGGGTCGGAAATCTTGCAAAGATACGACCAGCTCTTAGAGCGGACTGCAGTTTGTGAGCCTAAAGATTTAACTCTGTTTGCAAGGCTGCACAAGTGCGACAACACACTTGCTTGCTATGCCAGTGTGTTTTTTTAGAACATTTACATACCATAATTCTAAACAATCGGAATTATTGGCAGCATCGCATGGGTAAGCTGGATGGCGGGGCTCACAACAGTTGACGTCGCACTCTGCTGAAATACCCCTTGGGTAGAGGCAGGCGAAAATGTGCAGAGAGATGTTGATCATTTCTCTTTAAATACAAAGGCCGAGCGAGTCCGATGGAACGTTGCCCTTTAGGGCGACCGACCGCGGTAGTAACACGCGCTCGAGTTGATTAGAGACCACCCGCTGAGAAGACGTCAGGGCCTGCGCCACGGCGCCATTCAGTCATCGTGTCGTTCTGCAGGCGACTAAATAATGTTGTTTATCTTCTTCCTCCTCCTCTAGATTATTCGTTCATGCAGAGTTGAAACTTGACTCTTAATGTTCTGCTGTGAAGTCAAAATGTTTCATGGTGCTGTGATGTGGCACCACATCCAGATAGCGGCCACTGTTATCGTGAGTAATGAAGATTTTAAATCTGGAAAGGTTGTGCAAGAGCGTGGCTTAAACTTCATGAACTTCACTGATATACATGTTAATGCTGAAGAACTATGTCTGTTTATTCTCTAATCACAGGTAGGAAAAAATGTTTCAGCAAACATTATATTTTAGAATGCTTGCATCACTGAATGTTCGCGAACGTGCCTTCATCTCTGGCACTCATTCGGGGTAGTAGAATCAGCAGATGATCGAATTTTCATTGGCAGCAAAATTTCCTCTAAGGGGTCTAAGGTAAAGTTTTTGTCAGTGATTTTTACATGAAAACCATAAATGGGCAATAACTCATTGTTTCTGGCTATTTTCGCAGGTCATTATGAATTCAGCCATTGTTGCAGGCTAACGTTGCTGCAGGCTTTTGTAGGCTATTTATAAGGTGACTCTTTCGTTTTCCGATATAAGCAGCAGCCCGGAAAAAGAAAAAGTGGATACCTGCCCAGTGCAGGCATCAAACCTGAATTCCTTGGCACGGCAGCCCAAGGAGCCTCAACCACTCGGTCAAAACTATGCATGCAGTGCATGTAAATGTTTTAGACATGGGAGGCTTGTTTCTACATTGTTAATGTTTTTGCTTCTTTTGGCCTTTTCACTAGCCAACGGCTGCAAAATTGATGTTTGTTCTGCATAAAGCTTGCTTGTTGGCCTTCTTACAGAAACTCTCATTAGGTAAATTACGAAGCCATAATTTTTATGCTAGTCCCCTCTGAATTGACTGTCAATTCTTGTTAACTGAACGCATTTATTCACTCTGAAATGAGTATTTATGGAAACAACTTAAACACACGAAAGTGGTAAGAAGGCGAACCACCATTCAAGTTGCTGGCCGCCGCAGTGGCTCAGTGGTTATGACGCTTGGCTGCTGACTCAAAAGGACGAGGGTTCGATCCCGGCCCCGGCGGTCGAATTTCGATGGAGGCGAAATTCAAGAGGCCCATCTACTGTGCGATGTCAGTGAACGTTAAAGAAACCCAGGTGGTCGAAATTTTGAGAGCCATTCACTGCGGCGTGCCTCGTAGTCTTAGATGTTTTGTGATGTTCAAACCCCTTAAGCCTTAAGTTCAAGTTGCTTGTTATTGCACAAACGGGCCTAAGCCTTTTTTGTCCACCCGCTTAACAACCTGACGTGCTAAGCTGGGAATAGTCGCCTTGTTCACGCAACACATGTGGCCATACGTAGACATGTAGCATCTTCGAACCGTGTTTCAGACGCTATGTGTTGAAACAGTTATGTTCGTGGATTTTTGAAGGTTACCCTATTCTAATTGAACTTGTACGGTAGGTTTCTATCGTTCCCGATTGCTTTCGCACAGTTTGGCAGCCATGCGACATTTAATTTGGGCGCAAGTAGAGTTTGAAAGTTGTCATTTTCACAGCTTCGGTTCTGTTGTTATCTGTGGGCAACACTGCATTTTAGACTCTCATACAATTCCAGCACATCCATACGCACTTCTCTCTTCAGTAACAAAATTCTGAGGCTTGTATTTGGTTGTCTTAAGCATTTTATCAAAATACTCTTCATTTTCAGTCACTACTTCAGCCATTCAGCACGCATATGAGTTTTTCTAGCTTCTGGCCGCGGGCTCAGTTTCAGTGTCGATGTGCTGTTTCCGCTGTTTTAAAACTTTTCCACTGTGTTTTTGAAAACTGGTTCGTGGTGGCCTTCGAGAGGACTCGAAGCAGTGTGATGTGGCTACCAACCCAAAAGGTTTGTGAAGACCCACCTGAGTTGCTTTTGAAAAGTATGTTCGAGTAATAGTAAGGTGCTGCCTGCTAGGATGTCGCCGTAAAACATTTCTCACTGCAGTCGTCGCCTCCAGTAAATCTCTCATTCTCAGAAGGTTATATGCTTGGGCTTGTTGGTTCATAACTTCAAGGTGAAAAACGTAGCGCAAAAAAACGAGGACACAGAAAGACGGACAACACACGGCGCCGTGTGTTGTCCGTCTTTCTGTGTCTTCGTTTCTTTGCGCTACGTTTTTCATCTCATTCTCAGTTGTAGCACAGTAAACTGTATGCTAAATTGAATTTTAGCATGGCATATACTACGGCCACTCGCCAGCAGCGACTGGGAAGGTGCTCGCGAACTGTGCGTGTGAAGAGCCAGGGCTGGACCTGTGAAGTTAGCTGTGATACAGTGAAATGGGCCACATGCCGATAAATTCTGGACCTGTGCATTTTCAATTGGGAGTTCGTGAACTCAATTTTTTCATATAGTAGAATTCAACTGTAATAATCAATATATCAGTAGATCTCCCCTCTACAGGCCTGTATTTTTTGGTGTTGACATTTTACTATCATCAAAAAAGTTCCCTATTTGTTTTCTGTGGCACTCTATACTACTCTATGCAAGCGTTCGACAATCTTAAAAGGAAGGTTTACTATGCATGAAAAGAATGGACCATTTTGTCAATAGTTCCCTAACAGTACCTTACAATATTTCACCGTTAGTTCACAATTGAAATTGATGTCCTCGAATCCTGGACTTGTTCGACCTCTGCAGGATCGTGTGATTGGTGCTCCGGAAAAGCATTAAGAGCAGAGCGGAGAAAACAGTCTCGCAACTCTGTCCGTAACCACAGCAAGCTCTCTCGCCAAACTTCAGAGGTGCGAGGAAAATTAAACTTGCCGACAGGTGCCATTGAGGTAA